>NC_057798.1:478934550-479206727 GCF_018294505.1 Triticum aestivum | reverse complement strand
GGGGAGTTTGGCGCATGGTCGGTTTCTCCAAGTGCAGTCCCACGTGTCAGTGAAGAGGCAAGCCGAAGCGCATTCCGTTTGCGTGAGCCATGTGCAGGACGGAACGCGTGTGGGGTGCAATGCGATCGCGACAGGAGTGCTGTGAGTGTACCGCCTTTTTCCTTTCAAACTAGGTGCTTCGCCCCCTCAAAAAAAATTGTTGCTTCGCGCGATCCATCGATACTACTACTAGTAATCTGGTAATCCCGACTAAAACGGCACGGCCGGGTCTTTTCCCGCGTGATATGCTGGGAGGTTGGCTTAGTTGGGTTTTTTAGGACGAGTAATGCTACACCTATGTAATCCCAGTTACGTAATTAACGTAATGTGAAACATGTGAGCTGTTGATTGTAGATTGGGAGGAGGGAGGGGCCCACGACCATGAAAATCAGGGGAGGAGAGAGAGAGAGGCAATTTACGTTAACCCTTTCGTAGGTTCTCGTAGATGTAGAAAGATGTGAAATGCGTGAATGTGTAGTGGACATACTATTGGAGTGCCTAAGATAAATTGTGTATGTATAGACCCTATGTGTTTATTTTACTTCGCATGTTAGATTTTTCTCGGTTCAATATAAAGTAGAGTTGGTGATGATGGTGTGCCTGTCATCCTGCAATATAGGTCGTCCGATCTATATCTAACGGATAGGAAGGAAACTATGACAATTTACCCGCACTCCTCTCCACATTTGTAGATAAGGCTTTCCCTCATTCATCATTTTCTCCCACAAGATCTTGATCTTCCATGCAACGCACGGGCATCTTGCTAGTACTCCTACAATATACTATATTATTGTGAAAGTTCATATACACCAACTGAGATTAATGCAAACACGGCAGATTTTCATTACATTTAGTACTTTTATAGGATAGAAAAATAAAAGAAACCCGACCCTAAACCTATTCTACGATGGCGACCGACGTCCTCCATATGCGATCTCTATGTACAGGGGTGGGGTTCAAGACCCGTGAAGTGAAGGTGCGGTCTCCGGCGAGGAAGAGTAGAACATGGGTTACGGACCGGCCAGTTGGCACACCATGCCCTGCCGCCTCCCATGCCCTACTCGTCCTCGGAGGAGTCCCCGACCTCGGCGGTGCCGGACGTTGGATGACGGCAAGTAGGATCCGTGGCTGATGGTGCTCCCGTGTCGTCCGCCAGTGTGGCCACTGCTGGTGCGGTCCCGTCCGCGTTCGGCTACGCCGCTATTGCGACGCGAGAGGTGACTTGAGCGAGGGCAGCAACCTCGAGCTTCATCCTCTAAGACAAGCTCTCCTGCACAGCGTTCGCACTTGCGGTCATGGCGGATGTGGTGCCAGGTAGGCGGATGATGCACTATGGTGTGGAGTTTAGCTGGGCGTTGCCACTTTAAGTAGCGCATTCCGGTGTGTCCAAGCGTCCGGGTCCATCATTAAGTCGCCGGAGTTGGTTCCTCGGGCACCGAGCCTCTTAACAACGACATACGAACGGACGACATGAATGTGGGCAGCTGGCGCCGGCTGGGAACGCACCGCGCGACGGCACGAGGGACGAGGGTTTTGTGTGCCAGGGTAGTCAGCTGCGGTCGTGGCAATGTTCGAGATGCCCTTTGTTCACATGCGATCCCCGCATGTCATTGAAAAAGCAGGACGACCCAGCATGGTCTCAGGTCCTGAGGATGCAGTTGGCCGACCTACACCACTCCGCGGACGCATCGCGGTGCCCCGTGCATCCTCGACGAGCTGGGTGTTGGGGTGTGTTTGGATTGTGGCCAAAGTGCACCTTACCAAAATTTTGGTCATGATCCAAAGATTGTTCTTTGTTTGGATGGTTGCCATTTTTTGGCATGCCAATGAACTCTAGCCAACTCTAGTTCATTATTCTTGCCAATGTCGGCCAAATCATGGGCAACCAATACCTCAACCAAAATTTTGGCTACCCAATGCTTTGATGGGGAAACCTTGGGCACAAACCAAACATACTGTTGGTCGTGCCACAACACTAACACCACCCTCGGCACACTGAAACCGACCGTGTCTAGCGACGATATGAGTGTGTCGCTCACCACGGTTGCCATGTCCAGAGGCGGTGCTGGACCTGCGCCACGTTGTTGGCCCCAACGACCCACATGAATGGTTGTCGGTGGCGAGGAGGTCATGGGCCAGCTCATCCATTGGACTAGTCTGCACTACGTCGTCCTGACGGGTGTGCCCTACATGTCGGTTTCCCTGTTTTCCCGGCCATATTCGAGCGTCAATGCTCCGCATTGCACATTATTCCTTTCACTATGTAGGCCAAGCGAGACAACTTATTGTTTATTTGATTCGTTCAAGTATAATCATGTGGCGTTTGCTTATTTCTCTTTCCTCTCCAACCCTCTTCTCCATCGATCATGTTGCCCTCCGGTCGAGTCCATCCTCCTGCATGCCTCATTTGAACATTCCGCCGAGTATCATTCGCATGTACCCACCCTAGTCCTCTTTCAATCGATCTCCGGACCCCGAGATGAAATCGAGAGAGAATGAGTGGGGGCACGTGATACCTAAGACGGATTCAAAATTTTGAACTGGTGATCATAGCATCCGCAAATCACATATAAAGGGTATTCAATGTTCGTTTCATTTTTGAACATACAATATACTCCCTCCTATCCTTTCTAGTTTACATATAAGTTTTATGTGTAGTAAAAGTATCTCTACTTTGATCAAAAAGGTATCAACATTCAACAACGTCCGATCAATATTGTTAGATTCGTATGTACTCCTAGATTTGTACTCGAGATGGTTTCGAATTTTTTTTCAACCACGTGAATGTGCTTGTTCTCGCGCATGCTCTTCGTACTAGGATTTCGCCACGTATGGCTAGTCCAATAGTACCTTTTTTAAGCTCCCTATCCAATAGTACATGTGGAGTACTGACAACATCTGTACTCCCTCCTTCCATTTATATAGGGCCTATGTGGAGGAGAGAGATGTGAAAAAGTAAGGGGAGTGAGCTCTCATGCAAGAGCCTTAGCTATGTACGCATTCCTAGGTAAATAGTACAATAAATATGAAGAAAGAGATAGAGAGGATATGGAAAAAAGTACTAATACAATAGCCAACCTGATATATATTTTTTGCGAGAAATAGCCAACCTTATAGCCCACACTACCGTATGAGTGCATGTAATAGATGATGGCTATAGATGACATGGCAGTCCCTCATAGCCATCGACTGGCTATATTATTAACCATGCTCTAATGCGTTTTTAAAACCGCATTTGACTATTGACAAGATTAATAGTACATGAGATGTATAATGTGAAAATTATATCCTTGGAAACTCCTTTCACATACGAATTTGACCGTATGCTTTGTGTGAGTTGCATGTCATATATTATTACTCTAACATTTGGTTAAAGTTAGCCTCAAAAAACGTATTAGGCCATGTATAGTAAATGGAAGGAGGGAGTAGTAGTGGAAGTGGATCCTCTAACATAGGTATCCCTGCCTTACCCTCCCTTTCGGTCACTTACTAGCGGACCCCATGCTTGCTAGGCCCCGCATGTCAGTTAATCAATGGGTTCGGCCACGTCAAGGGATCCTCATCCGTAGTATACTCCCTCTATTTTTATTTACTCCGCATAAAATAGAGGAGTGGTAGTATAATAAATGACGCGGGCGGGGGAGGGGAAGGGACTTCGGTTTGCTCTCAACTGCGGTCCAAAAAGCGAGCGAAAACGCAAGATGAAGCGGGTTCCATTCACTAAGCGACATGGAGGGTCCAGCATGCCGGGCTGCAACATGAACGCGACAAGAGGGATGTACAGTCAAAACCGATTGACCGGTCGTCATGGGAACCACTATTCACACTAGAACCTTCGCTGCTCGGCCTACGCCAGCCACTGCCCTAAAACCACACGTAATCTCCAGCCCATTCCCCCCACCTTTCGATCCCCTAGCCCGCATCAAGCGTCCCCTAGTTCGCCGGAAAGCCATGGTGCGCCGCAAGATCACTTACTACAAGATGCTGACGCCGGAGCGCCGCGTAGAAATCGCGGCGGCGGTCGGCGCCACAGACCTCCGTTCCCAAGCTCGCTTTGCGGTAGGCCAATCCCCGAGTTCTCTAGAGCCAAGCTATGAGGAGGAGGAAGCCGATCCAATGTTCATGGCGGAGGTCGCGGCGCAGAAGGCCCCCGATGGGTATGAGACGATGGACGTCGACTTCGTGTCGTCGTCCGAGTCCCCCATGGTGCAGGCGGACCAGAGGTTCAACATGGCGATACAAAAGGAGGACCGGGAGGCAGAGGCTCAACTCGACACGGAGCACGCGCATGCCGTTGCCATCGAGGCTCTCTTGCAGGCGGAACCGGAAGTTGTGGATGTGAACCGGGCGGCGGAGGCTCAACCTGAGGCAGAGCACGCGGATGCCGCTGCCATCGAGGCCCTCCTGCAGGCGGAACCAGACGCCCTGGACTTGAACCGGGCGGCAGAGGCTTGACTCGATGCAGAGCGCGCGGCTTCCGCTCTCATCGACGCCCACCTGCAGGCGGAACCGGACGTCCTGGACTTGAACCGGGCAGCGGAGGCTCGACTCGACGCGGAGCGCGCGGATGCCGCTGCCATCGAGGCCCTCCTGCAGGCAAAACCAGATGTCCTCGACTTGAACCGGGATGTGCTCTCATCCATGCAGAGCGCCCGCACGCTCCGCGCGAATGAGTAGCTGGAGGCCGAGGACAACCACGGTGCAGAGAAACACGTCGACAGCTACGGCTGGTTCGCACCGGCAGCCAAAGACGACGAGGTCGTCTCTTTCTGTGAGCAGTGATAGTTTTTCTTTATGTTGTTGTTTTTATGGATCTTTTGCTGTGTAAAAACATATATTTTTTATGCAAGTCGCCTGACTTGGGTTAGTCTACCATTTCAGGCGGTTGGATGAATATCCTACGTCTCCTAACCCTTCTTTCCTTCTTCCTCACCTCTTCTTCTTCCCCAACATACCACCGCATGGGTCGTACGGATACTCCCCAACATGCGGTTGGATAAACATACTCTATGAACAAAAATTATGTGTCAGCGATAGGATGACTGAGTTTGGTTTGTTCACATGTGACAACACGTGTCAGTGAGGATGTGTTCCCTTGGTTGGGTTTGCGGTGTGCAGGAGCGACTGTGTGAGGGTGCGGTGCAACCGCGGCGCGCAGGAGCAACCGTGTGAGGGTGTGGTGTGATCGTGACAGCCGTGCGCAAGTGTACCTCCTTCTCATTTTGAAAACTTTAGGCAAGCTTGGCAAAAATGTGTGGCGAAGTTTGGCAATGCAAGGCCTAGACCCAAACAGGATAAGTACGTATGTACTAGGAGTACTAGTGTTAAAAAAGAAAGGCGAGGTTTTACTTCACGGGGTTTAATTGATACAAATCCTCGTTTCACGTGTCAATTAACGCGTATTTTTTCGCCAAAGACCAAAGAGCTAACCATCTCACTCCTCATCGCTTGATTAATGCAGCGCCATGCAAACCAACCTTCTCACTTCCGCATGCATGCAGGCGATATTAATGTCCTTGGTTGCTAGTACGAGGCAAACCCCATCAATTTTGCTTCGATTAGTGTTAGTGGCCTTTTGCAAATTGTAATTTTGATATACTGGCCTTGTGTACAAAAATATGGAGGTAGTAACTATATTTGACTTCCTTCCCCATTGCGGTGTCGTCGACGATATCTTTTTTTGTGGTTTGGGGAAGTGCGTTCGACGGAGAACACCATTGAGGGAGACCACGGTAAGTCATTCGCAAGTGCCGCCTGCAAGCCGAGACAACCGCTTTTTTGCATCCAGGAAGTCTGTTGAACCAAAGGACTAGTACTACTAGGAGTACACAATAGCGCCGTCCATCCAGCTTAGTGCGGTGAGATGGTTTCTCGAAGAAGACGATGGAGAAGCGGAGTCATCGAAGAGTGAAATGATGGTTGCTTCATCCGTGCTTTTGTGATTTGATGCCTCACTACTTTGTGATTTCTGATAGAAGGGACAGGGGAGTAGACTCTATGCTCTATACAGTACTACATGCGTCCAAGCATGGGAGAAAGAGGAGAGACGTTGCATTTTTCTATTCCTTCAATCAATCAATCAATCAGGGAGCTTCGGTTCCATCTTTTTGGCTTTGGCAACACCGTCCACAATGGTTCCCACGATGCCAAAAGCTATTTTCACATTTGGCTACACATTGTGGATGCCCTTAACCGTACCACTTGGTTTTGCTCCTGTGTGCTATCTATACAAATCTCAATTATATTGATTTAAAAAATTATAGAATCAAGATTAGTAAAAAGGAGGTGATTTTGCCACACGGATGGCGGGGGAGGTTTCTTATTTTCAGAGGATGTGTTCCTGGCGGTTTGCTAACATGCCGTCCCACGTGTTAGTGCTTTACCAAGCCTATCCACGTCCCACATGAGGCAGAACAACGGCAGAAGCAACACATGGTTAAGTTGGAGAAGATGAGGGAGAAGCGGATTCAGCAACGAGTGAAATGATGGTTGCTTCGTCCCTCCAACTTCTTTTTTTAGCATTATTACTTCGTCCCTCCAACTTAACTGCGGGAAAGGTGCAACTTTGTGATTTGATGCCTCATTGCTCATTACTATGCCGGCGCCATGACTGGGGTGCTTCACCCTGGCTGCTCTGCACTGTAGTTTGGTATGGCACGTGGACCCGGTAGCTTGATGTCCCACATGTCGGCGAAAGGGACTAGAAGATTTATGAAAGCGAGCACTCCACTCTTACGACGGAGGAGTACACGACACGACGACCCAGTGAACTATCACTTGTACTGTATAGTACTATAGTTTTGCTGTTTTGCATGATCCCTCAATACAAACCCGATTAAACAAGAAAGGGCAGGATTTTCCCGCGCGGTAGATGATACTGGCCATACATTTCAAAGGCAATTTTAATGTATGCAAACTGAATAAATTAAGGCCTTTCCTAGTTCTCCATAGTGCACATGTGCTAAGGATGCCACATAGGCAGAAAAATGATGTGGCAAAGCAATTAAAGAGGAGAGAGAGGATTATGGTGACCCCAACAAGAACCAATGCTAAGCACGTGAACCTAGACAAGAAGACTACCAACCAATACATGAAGGAGTTTTATTACTAAACAATTAAATAGAGAAGGCTTAGCTACAAAATCTAAGCACCGATACATTAGGGACATTAGTTGCTAAGCATTTTAATGCACTTAGCACCCCACTTTAGCACCAGTGCATTGGGAGAGGTCTAAGTAACAATATGATATCTAGTAAAACTAAAAACACATATGATTTATTGCGTTAGACTGTAGTAGTAGTGTTGTATTGCATAGTTGTTAGATGTAACATGCGAGAACGTGTAGAGATGTAGTTTTGGAGGGCCTACAGAGAGAAAAGCGCAATACGGTCACTGAACTTCATAATAAGCTGATTACGGTCACTATATACATTTTGTGGTGATTATATGGTCACTTGCTCACGGTTCAGCATCGGATTGCACTCTATTGACCGGCCAAATAGTCAGCATGGCGCCATGTTGACTAGTTAAATTGACCACGTTCCATGTGGATCCCACATGTTAGTTCGCATAGGGAAAAGGTCAGATAAACACAAATTTACGCAGGCGCGACAAGACTCCAACCTGTGCGCGGGAATCATCTGGTTGTGTATGTGTCTGTCAGGGCCTGATGTGTGCGCATGCACGTGTAGGTTGAGCACTTGAGCGTGAGTGTGTGTGTTGGTCGTGTGGTGTACTGGTATGTGCATGCATGTGTGCGTGTGAGTGTTGTGTGTGTGCGTGGTTGCGTGTGTGCGTGTGAGTGTTGCGTGCGTGAGTGGGTGCATGTGTTTGTGTGAGTGTTGCGTGCATGCAGTTCATGTGCATGCATGCGTGTGTGTATAATCACCACACCAGCTCATGTGTGTTAAAACAGACGGCTCAGCATACCAATACAAGGCCACCTTGTCCGTTGTGCCCGCGGTCATGACTTCGAACCACCGTCCAAATATTTTTTTGTCGTTTGTTTTCATTCTTACTAGCAAGATGCCCGTGCGTTGCACGTAACATCAAGATGCATTTGTATGACTAGTTTATCTTGTGAGAGAAAAGGATGAACAAGGGAAGGCCTTATTTGCGAATGTGGGGAGGTGTGTGGGTACCTTTTTGCAAAATTGCCATAGTTTCTTTCCTATCCATCAGATATAAATCGGATGGACTATATTGCAGGATGGCAGGCAAACCATCATCACCAACTCTGTTTTTTATAAGAGTGTATTTTATGTATTTTATAAGAGTGTAGATGTAGAGTAGATACAAGCCGACGGGTGGGCACGATGGTAGTGAGATAATGTGATATAACACTAGAGGTGCCACCTGGAGCGTTTAACTGGTCAAATAGTCATGTCATGAGCAAATACAGAGTTGTACGGTGAGCCCGTGACTGTATAATAACTACTAAATGTAAATGGTGACCGTAATGAGTGGATTCTGAAGTCCAATGTATGTATCGTGCTTTCTCTTCAAATACAATGATTGTCATTTCATATATCGCGAGAGAAAGATGAAACATGCGTGAATTTTCTGGGGGCTTACTTTTAGAGGACCTGGAGATAGTTTTGTGTGCATACGTGAAAGGGGCATACAGGGGGGGTATGCGATGGAGAGAGAGATGCTCTTCATTTCTCTTTATTATGACTAACTTTGTATATAGTATAAAAATATACAAATTCACAGTGCGGAATAAATATCATTGTGGGCACCATGCAATGCAAATTAGCGTTCATACTCCTCCATATAACTTTGTAATGGTGTATATATGTAGAAACTCTAAAATAATTTTTTGGCCACACTTTATTCAATAGGAATGTTGTATGCGAAATAAACGTGAAGAGAGGGCTTTTTAGATCAATGGGGTACGTGATGTAACATGTGTGAATGTCTAGTTGGTGCATTTAGCGGGGCCTAGAGAGGTATGTGTGTGTATTATGTATTCGAGAGAGGCATGGATAGAGGGGCCGGCGGGGGGGCGTGGGAGAGATAACACGAGAAATGAGAGTGGTCTAGAGAGTGAGAGACGAATATGACGTCACGACGAGAGATTCCCTTCCCTTGAGTGTGTATATGCAAGGGGGGAGGGGATAGAGGCACCATGAGAAAAAAATGTGTGTGGTGTTTGTGTTAGTATGTGTGGGTGTGAGAAGATAACGAGACGTGGGGGCAGAGGGTGTGTCACCGCGCGAGGTCCGGTGGGTCAAGGTGAGGGCCTTCGTTCGGTTCTGTTCTGCGCCACATTGGTCGGCCCGTGAAGCATTTAGGAAGACCCATGGATGACTAGTCGTACAAGACAAAGATAGCAGAATTGTGAAGGACTCTGTGTCCACTGACAAAGCCGGTTAGGATTTGTAACCCTAGGTTCTCGGACTAAGGTAACCCCTTTATCTTTGATAGTACTATTCATCCAATCTAACTTTAAGGGCATCCTACAGAATGCTCTGCTAGAATCATACTCGTCGATTAGGAAGAGAGGTGTGAGACAATGCGTGAGAGACAGGCCTAAAGATAATGTGCGTACATGAGACACGTAGGCAGGTCCATGTATATAGAAAGGGTCAATGGGGATTGTGTGTGTGTATGCTTGCGAGAGGAAGAGTGCTTGTGATAAAGGTTAGTGAAAATAGTTGTAAATGGTTACGAGAGGGAGGGAGGGTTATATCTAGAGCATGTGTGTGAGAAAGACACCTTGGGAGAGAGTGTGTGAGCATGTGTGAGAGACCACCGATGGAGAGTGAAACTACACGTAAAAGACTGTTGTACACATTGATTAAAGGTATAAATTGTATCCAAATATTAGGATGGGATCATGATATTTGCAATTCTCGTAAGGAGCGGTCATTGATCCATCAGACATCTAGATTCTATCGAATTTGAGCATGTCTATGTTATTATTCGACACAATTGATCCACATAGTTAGTATTTTGAACTCCAGACAATGCATCGCTTTAGCAATCGAATATAAACGTGAGTATAGTTCATGTTGTGTGTGTAAAGCATATTATACATATGAAAGTTACACAATGAACATTATAAATAGCTACCTATGAACTAGCATACATTTGAATTCAACTTAAGGTGGTTTAAAAAATCGAATTCAACATGAAGTCCATTCAATTATTTGAATTTGATATCATGGCATTTGTAAATCATACCTAAATTATGGGGTACCAATCTTTGCTTTGATTTTGTACATAATAGCATATGTAGTCGTGTACAAAATAGATTCAAATTTAGCTCCTCCATTCCAAAATAATCGTAGTTATAGGATTCTCAAGTGTCAAAATTTCAAAAAGAAGCGGATAATTTAATGAGGTTTTCAAACATACAAGGTCAAATATAATGTTGTCTATTTAGGTCAATCCTCATAGTTCAAGAGTACTCTAAACGCGAATGCTTGTGTTTCAAAATTTTGAACGAAGCGCCAAAAGAGCCTCTACTCGCCCAAAACCGTGTGAGACCAATGTTTGGTAGTACGAGGAAATTACTTTTCAAATAACTCCGAACCGTGAAACCGACCGGCCCGACGTCCAAAGGTCTAAACCGGGGTAGGTTTGTAGCTTCATGTAGACGCCACACAACCGCCTCCGAAAAACATTCATACACAATGGTCACCTAAGCACACATGTGCGAGGCCGAAATCGCTCCCGCCCACTATTTGGGACACCTAGGATTACCATCCTACCCCCGACCCGCAGTAGGTACGAAATTTAAGAGGGGGAAAAGTTTGTACTTGCCCCAAATTTCAAACAAGCGTGTCCCATCTTCTGTTCAAAAAAGCCAAAAACAATCGCGTCCCAAACCGAAACATGGTTCCCCCCCACCCATCTGATTCCCCATTCGTACTCCGTGGGCGCCAAAACTACCTATCCACTAACAATGAAACCCCGGCGTCCTCCGTCTGCCACCCCATCCCACCCATCAACCGCCGCCCTCCTCCATCACACCGGAGCCGATACCCCGACGTCGTCGTCCACCGCAACCTCAATCGCAAAGCCCTCCATGGCTAGTAGTTGAAGCCGGGGCCGAGCCATCCGTACCCGAGCTAGTTAAACCATGCCGTCCTGCACCTCACCGCTGCCGCTCCAACTTCGCCACCGTCCACCGCACATGAGTTGTTCCTGCTACGCCGTCCTTCGCCGCCTCGGATCTTCTTCCCCTCCACCGATATACGGCCACGACAACATAGTCAACAATTTGGCCATGGGTTTGTCCAAGGATCCACGGCTCTCCAAAACATCGGTTCCCCCGAGAAAAACAAGAAGATCACCGCGACATATCGACACCACACTGGCAACCGATAACTGTACTCCTCTTCCCTTATTCATGCAAATCTTACGTGTCTTCTTGCACGATATTCATCCCACATAAGACACTAGTTAACCGCTTCTTATTCATACTAGATGTTCCTAGTAACTCGCGATGCACATGGTTTCTCCTCATATACTATTTCACCTTAGCTAGAGGTCCGTTGCCCCCCTGAATTTCAATTTCTGGCCAGTTGATTCGCAATTAACGGAAGCATTACCTGGCGTAACAGGCGCTAGTACGCCTATTACGCCTGGGAAGCAGCGTCTTGGTGTTTATCTTATGGGCGTGTGCGGCATAGAGCTACTAGCACCCGATCTGGAGGTCAGCCGGGATTAAAGGGATGGCCTGGGGGCGCTGCCAAGCACGGCGGTGGTGTGAGGTCGAGGGGAGGGAGGGGCGGCGGAGGCAGGGGTCTGGGCCGATGGTCATTGGCGGTTCGAGAAAGGTCGTCAAAAGTGACTGGCGGGAGTTAGACGAAGGCCATCTGCCCGTTCCTTATAGATCGGACGGTTCATTGAAAAAATCGACTGACCTATTTATTTTCAGTCGACTGTTATCTTAGATATGACCACATGTGCTGTTGTGCTGGAGGAGTACCTGCATTTCCTGTGCTCATATATTACAAAATCATACAGAGTAGAATCTAATTTTGTTTGCCATGCAATGTTGTAGAGCTATCATATGTCTCCTGTCATTTATTTTTCAGCCACCTGCTATCTGCTACTTTTACAGTGCACTAGTTCTGCACACACTTCACCCATACTCTCACTATTGTGTTTTTATGTAAGGGTATTTCAGAGTCTGCCTCGAGAGAAGCAAAAAAGATAAGAGAGAAGTTGACCCAGCTTTCTTCGCGGTTAGGCACGACACGTTACAGCGCTATAAAGGGTGCAGTGTCAGCAGATGGAGACGGCAAACGTAGCTCTGGAGTTGATGACCTCGCTCGTAATGAACCACCATCCCAGGTGCTTGCTTTAACTTCGCGGTGTCATATGTGGTTGCATGTTCCATATGGTGTCTAGCTTGTATTCAAAAGGCCGAAGTCGGTCTTTGAGGCTGTTTGGTTCTAGACCTAGCATTGCCACACTTTGCCACATATTTTTGCCAAGCTTGCCTAAGGTTAGTTCATCAAAATGAAAGCCACAAGTTGGCAAGCCTAAGGGAATCTTGCCACATTTTTTGTGTGTATGCCATGTGGGGTCCAATAGTGGCTTGCCTAAGGTGTGGCTTGAACCAAACACTCACCTAAGTTAGTCAAACTTGCCTAGCTTTAGGTGTGGCAACATTTGGCAAAGTTAGTCACAAACCAAACAGCCCCTTTATTAAGATAAGGAAATATATTTTTTTACATGAACCACCATCCCGTGAGCACCAGAAGGCAAATAGCTTGTCAGGGCACTGGCCGAGCCAGTGACAAGCCCAGCAAAGATAGGCATCACCTAGAAGCCAACTAAAAAGCTGCGATGGTGGCGAAGCAGCCCGCCTCCCACCAGGCTCTCAGGTCCTAGATGATCATGCTCACCACTCTAGCCGGATGTCTAGCTTGTATTGCTTCCAATTTGGTTAAATTGCATCTGCTTAGCTTACACATTATACCTTTGAATATGACATGCCTTTCTGTTTTTGGTACATACTAGTACATGTGTGTATTAACCATGTTCTTACATCAAACTAATGTTCTTGTGTATCCCTCATCAATCACTTATGATGAGGCAGGCAGGCAAGGGACTACTCCTCATTTAAAGAATGCAGCGTCAGCCTCCCGACATGATTCTCAAGAAACAGAAATGCTAGATGAAGATAGTGAACGTAGCTCTGTAGTTGATTACAGCATTTCCCCTACACTAGCATCGTAGGTGCTTGCTCTAACTTGGCAGCGTGATATGTGGTTGCATGTTGCATATGGTGTCTAGATTGTAATTCTTCCAATCTGGTTAAACTGCATGTGCTAGTCTGCTTAGCTTATACATTATACCTGTTAATGTGACATGCCTTCCTGTATTTAGTACATAGTACATCTATCTATTAAGCATGTCCTTACATAAAACTATTGTTTTTTTGTATCCCGCATCAATCAATATGATGAGACACCTTTAGTATATGCAGTGTGATATTAGTTGCATCTTTCGTATGATTTATAGCATGCGCTGCTTCTAATTTGTTGAAATTCCATTTATGATGGGACACTTTTAACTTTGCAGAGTCATATTGGTTGCATCTTTCATGTGGTGTCTAGATTGCATTGCTTCTTATTTGTTGGAATGGTTTCTGCTTAGTTTACACAAACAGTTGTGAACATGCCATGTCGTCCTGTTTTTCGTACGTATTCCATCCTGGTATCATGTGTTTGCCTTACATCAAAGTAGTGATTGTCAGTATCATGCATGAATGAGTTCTGAAGAGAGAATTTTATTGCTTTTTCTTGTCGGTTTTACTTGACAATTCAAAATCAATAAAACGGAAGGAAGTTAGCAAGGCAGCGGATAAAGGTGCTCCTTCTGAATGGAGGGCCTCTACAGTTTCTACTCCTCCACACCCCCAAGATGATTTCCAAGACAACACATGCATAGACACTCAACAAAGCTATGTTTATGATGAGCACGTCTCCCCTAGTGCACCATCACCGGTGCTCCCTCTATCTTGGCACTATTATATGTGGTTGCATGTTATGTGTGATGTCTAGCTTGTATTGCTTCTAATTTTGTTGAATTCCATCTGCTTACTTTACACATTATACTTGAATAAGACATGTGTTCTTGTTTCTAGAACATACAATATCTGTCTATCACACCATGTTCCTACATCAAATTACTACTGTTGTGTAACCTGCAACAATCACTTATCATAAGACATGTTTGCCTTCGGAGTGTGATATAGGTTACATATCGCATTCTTTTCTAGCTTGTACTACTAATTTGTTGAAATGGCACTTATGAGGAGACAGTTTTAACTTGGTAGAGTGATATTCGTTGCATCTTTCATATGGTGTCTAGCTTTCGTTGCTTCTCCTTAGTTTACACATCATAAGCTATGAATATGCAATGTTGTGAATATGCAATGGCACTAATGACGAGAGACCTCTAACATGGTAGTGTGATGTTCTTAGCATCTTGCATATGATTTATTTCTTGTACTGCTTCACATTTGTTTAAACGCCATTTATGATGAGACACTGTTAACTTGGCAGAGTGATATTTGTAGCATCTTTCATATGGTGTCTACCTTCCATTGCATTGCTTCTAATTTGGTGAAATGTCTTCTTCTTAGTTTACACATCATAGTTCTGGTTATCTCTTCTGTCCTGTTTTTCATACATATTACATCCTCCTATCATGTGGTTGTCTAACATCAAAGTTCAGTTCATCTCCATCACGCATCAATTGGTTCTGAAGAACTATATTGTTATTCGTTTTTCTTGTCGGCTTGACTTAACATGGCACAAAGAAAGAGGAAGAAACACAGAATGGCAGGGAACAAGAAGCGGATGAATCCTGCAGATTCTGCTGGTACTGATGGTGCAATAGAAGGTCAAAGTCCAGCAGAAAATTCTACAAACACGGCATCCCATGCTACATGAGCTGCAAAAAAATCCAAACAGAAACAAATAGCTGCCACCAAACAAGCAGAGACAGCCCTAGTTCTTGCAACACCTACCACAATACTACCAGCTACGCGAGTTACTCATGCGTCAACTGAGCTAGCAACACGTTCCCAAGCTCCCTTGCTACCTGACACTACTTCCCAAGCACTCTTGACACAAGATGATTTGGCAATATCAGATGAACCTTGTGAGCTTCACCATCAAGAAGGTAGTTGCTGGAGTCAAGTTACAGTGGCATGCTTCTTTATATGTAGTCTCATAGTTTGATGTACACTAACACTTCCTATGTTCGTTGTTGGACTAGCACCTAGGTGCAAGAGGAAACAAACATCAGGGATAATGCTCGATAGGTTAACTAAATCTAGAGGAGGAAGAATGGAGATTCGTTTTGAGGCAGGTTTAAAAAGGCCATGTGATGGTACAGAGTCAGCCAAGTTAGTATCAGAGACAGTGGTTGCCGTTAGGTGTCATGTACGTATCCTCCCAACATGTATTCAGTACAAGAATGACAAAGACAAAACCCAGTTCAACACCTTCCTCGACCATTTATCTGTAAGTATGGTTATGTATGGAAACTAGTAATATCGTCTTGCTTTGTCCCATACTTTCTAGGTTGCTGATAATGAGACTCCCATAATTTTCAACAGATGAGGTTCAAGTTGGATAGACAAGATGATGCAACCAGACAAGCTTATACCCATGTTTTCAAGTCTGCTCTGCGACTGTATTGGTATAACTTGAGGAAAACTCACTTTGAAGGCAAGGCTAACAGTGAACTTTCCCAAGCATCTCTAGTGGAAAATATATCGGATGAAGACTTGAGGGGCCTTGTTAAACACTGGTCTGATCCGAAGTATCAGGTACATTATATATATATGTGATCAGATCACATGTTGAAGTCCTATTTACGCATGTGCCACATAAATCTATCTTCTTGTAGGTGAACTGTTCAAAGAACAAGGCCAACCGTACGAAAGTGAAATTCCAACAGACGACAGGATCTCGTAGCTATATTGCACAGTGCAAGGCTCTTGTAATTAGCTGTTGTTTCACTCTTTTTGCTGTACCATATTATCATATCTATATTGACTTGTTTGAAATGCAGAGGAAAGCCCGCAAGGACCAAAAAGTACCTGAACCAAATGTTGTGGAAATCTTCAAGGACTGTCACACCAGCAAGAAGAAGGGCATGACTACACAAGTCAAAGCCGTTGTTCTAAGTCCTTAATCCTCATGCCTTTTAACTACTACTTACTCTGACTTGTGCCTTGAACTGCATGGTTTGCAGCCAATGTCTATTACTCTTTTCAATTTTATACACAATTGTCTTAGCGTATCATTGAACCTTACAAGGTTTAAAAGAGAGGAGTGATGTTCCTTTGATCTTGACCCGTAATCTAGTTTCGTGCTGGACTTGCTCACACAACGTTACAATTGCCTGTTTGTCTGTTCTCAATTGTTTTGTGATATGAATGATGTCATACTATGCTTACCGTATTATAAACTTCGTCTCTTTATCCTTAGCCATCAATACAATGTGAGAAATAGACAATACATTAGCGACGATACATGGTCATATGTTTAGATCCTGGTTTTATTATGTACTTTCCAATAAAATACAACTAATACTTTACATGGGATCACCAGAATAGGTTCTGTATATAGACCAAAGCTATTTTTTTGGTTTTTCTGCCTCCTTAATATCTTCTGTTCTGGTACTACTAATGTAAAACCTCAAATTTTCAGCGAGCTATGGAAAAAATGGTGGAACCGCCACCTTCTGAAGGTGGCGAGGCAACTATAACCGCAATGTCAGCTCTTGTTGCAGTGGGTCTGTACATGTCCACTAACAGTGCCAAAAGCACGTTCCTGCGTAATACTGGGTTGGTTGTTAAGGCAATATCATCCAAACTGCCTCATGATCAAGATATGCAAGCTCAAAGCAATGTTGTATCTGCGCACCAGACACAAGTCCATTCCCTAACAGAGACCCTTTGTGAAACAAGGAGAGACATTGTTCGATGTCATCAAGATATGCATGGTTTTGAAACCATACTATCAAATATTTGCTATGTTGTTCAGGAGCATAGGGGAAATGAAGGCGAGGGTTATGGTGCTCCATCGGACAATACAACATGAAAACGTAACAGTCGGGTCAAATGAACTGAGCTTCTGAACTTCTGGTGGTGCATTTATCTGTTAGACTGTTACGTTTTATGCCAACCTTCCTTTTGTTATATAGTTGTAATTTGTTTTGGTGCGATACAAAATTTATTCTTAACATGCAGCCACTGGCTGAAGAAAACAGCAAGGCATTTTTGTATAGTGTAGGGTGTTCCCTATATTTGCACTGGTGGCGATCTTTGATGCCAAGTGGATGTAATCTGTGCAATCGCCTTAATAGCCTAGCGTTAGTTTCGGCCTTATTTATTTCCTAGTCTTCTTTTTCCATGGTTTGCTAGTGGCCGCAACAACCATGGGCCATATACGGGCCGTAGGATCCATGGGTCTCCTACGGGCTGTAGGATCCATGGGTCTCCTACGGGTCGTCGATAAATGGGCCTCTAACAGGGCCGTAGAATCGGTGGGCCTCGGGCCGTCGGATAAATGGGTCTACATGGGCCATAAACGGGCGTAATTGGTATCGGCCCAGCACGGTAATGGGTCGTTAACAGGCTGTAGGACAGCAAAGGCTTAATTCTATCACAGGCATAACGGGTCGTTAATGGGCCAGAATATAGGACGGGCTGGAAACGGCGCAATGGGTTAACAGGCCAGAAACAGGCCGACTCTTGCCATGGGCCGAATTTGGCCCATTAGGGGAATAGGCCAGTAACGAGCCGACTCTTTCCATGGGCCGAATTTGGCCCATTAGGAGAACAGGACAGTAACGGGCCGAAAGTAATCGAGGGCCGAAAAGGAGCCCAAGAATGTATGGTCCGTCAATAGGCCGAAAGCTAACACAGGCTGGAAAGGGCCCATGTAAATCTCGGGCCGTTAACGGGTACAAAGAAAATTACTGCTCATTATGGGCTAGAGTCACCATGGGCCTGTAAAGGGCCGAAAGATATGAAGGCCTCATATGGGCCGAAAGACATCATGGGCCATACATGGGCCGAAAGTAAAATGGGTTGGTGTTATATTCGATGGCCCACATGACATTGTTGGGCCAATTTCCTTTAGGGCCTAACGGGTCGTGAGTTACCGGGCCGTAAAATGGGCTATTTGTGAAGAGACCGTTAACAGGCTTTTCATGGGCCAGCCCGTTAACTTTTGACCAAGTCAAACGGGCCGACTTTGTAACCTAAATGGGCCAGTGGTGGGCCATGGCATGTGTCAACATATCATAGGCGCCTATCTGACCCACTGACGAGCTGACACATGTTTCATCCGGCCAATAAGAATTTTACATGTGGAAATTTCCCATTGGTCGGGGCTGTTAACGGGTTATCGGATCCAAAACCCGGCCCGATAGCTTAACGGCGTTCCGTTACGATGGATGCCACGTGTCGGTCACCCTTGACGAAAGCACTTCTGTGACGCGTGATTTATCGTCATGGAAGTGGACACTTCCGTGATGATAATTTTTGTAATGTCATGGAACACTTCTACGATAGCACATGTATGACTATCTTGATTCTGTCATAAAATCGTCATGGATGTACAGGCATGACAAAAAATGCGACCTACCGTGACAAATACGTATCATCACGGAAGTGTATTTTTTTGTAGTGTCTACAACTGGCGTCGCCGCTGGCGGGAGCCTCATCTTCTTGGCGCTGGGGCCAGCCGACTCCATTTTCCTTGTGGGCGTCGCGCCGAGCTCACGGGTTTGAGCAGAGTAGCCAGAGACAAGCCTAGTGGCAGTGCGAGTGGGGAATAAGGAGGGCTGGGGATTTCTGTAGGAGTGGAAGAAGAGGAGCAGGCATTTTCTGTACGAGTGAGGAAGAAGGTGAGAGGGTTTTTTTGGATGAGTGAGGAAGATTGGGGAGCGGGGGGAATTGGGGGGAGACGGAAGCGGGAGAGTGAGTTGTTCGTGTTTATAAGGCCCGCTGCACTAACTACTCGCTTTTTTCCAAGAACCGCTCTCTTCTTTTGCGTTGCTGCATTGGAGTTGGCGCATGGACTTGGCTGACTGGCCATGCATGCAAGATGCATGTGCCCGCCGGCCACCGCATGCGCCTGGTTTGTTACTAGGCATATTTAATAGGGTGGTTATGGAGTAAATTAAGGATATCTATTTTCTCTGTGTGCATCCACCAAATTAGAGGATGTGCTACTGGATGCAGACACTCACATTAAACTAAGCTTCAGAAGATACGGTTCACATACTAACATTCAGAAGAACGAAAGTTCAGCCTGTTTATGCATCTCAATGATTCACCATACTATAACCAATACAAAGTTGTGAGAAGGTGTGGAAATGAAGAAAATCGGTCGATGCTTTACTTAGCAAAGGGCCTCCCCGCGCACGCATTAATTTCCTGGGCATGCTTGTTTCTTCTCAATGTTGCGAGCACTTTGAGCATGTTGGCAACTCCACAGCTAGCTAGCTTCCTCATCTTGCAATTGATGATCACACATTTGCAGCAAACACATGAGGCAACAGAGATGACTCAACATGAGTCCATATTGTGCAGTTCCCCTGAAATCATCTTCATTGTCCTGAATCTGAAAAGATAGGAAAATAGTATCTATACTTAAACGTTGTTGCAAAACAGTAGCACATATCAATAGCTCGGCATGACAAAACACGGTCATCTGGATGAAGGGGATACTGACCTGCCTGAGGAAGATTATACATAATTTCATACGCCCTTGGTTGCTTTCCACCTTCGACTGCATTGCTTGTTTGCTCCTCGACACATGACAGGATCCTTCCGCACTGCATTCAGCAAGTCAACGTACGAATAAGATAATTTCATCTTGCGGTGGTCATTGTACCTAGTTATGAATGTAGGAATACCTGGAGCACCATGAGGTTAGCTGACAGCAGGTAGATGCAGCCATATAAATTTTGTGCGGTGCTACCAAAATTGAGGTTTGTATCCCTTCCCGTTATGAGAATTCTTCTTGAAGTTAGTAGAATGTGACGGCTTGTTCTTTGCATCAAACTTGCCTTTCCCTTGAGATTTGTTCTTGTTGTTTTGGGGTTGGATGGGCTGGAAGTTCTTCTCATGTACCATGTGGGCACTAGAAGCTCCATCAGCGACCCGAGCATGTGTGTCTTTTGCTCTCGCCTTCTCCTGAAAATCAAGAGTGCTAATGAGATCCAAAACAGAAAACTCATGTCTCTTGTTTTTCAGAGAAGTAGCAAAATCGTTCCATGAAGGTGGAAGCTTGGCAATGATGGTCCCAGCAACAAATTTGTTCAGCAACACACACTTAAAGTACTCATGTTCCTTAGAGAGTGACTGTATCTCATGAGTATACTGAACAACAGAGCGCTCATTCAGTCATCTTGTAGTCACAGAATTGCTCCATGACGTACAACTTGTTGCCAGCCCCCGAGGGCCCAAACGGGGCCTCGAGCGCAGCCCACATGTCTTTGCTGCTGTTAAATGACATATATGAATCCCCAATGGGATCGTCAAGAACACTCAGCAGGGCGGCTTTGAAGAGGGTATCCATGTTCTCAAAAGCTTCCTGCTATGTAGGATTAAGATCGCCCTCAGGCTTACCCTTAGTGGCGTCATAGCAGTACATGATCTGAAACCAATATACTGCTCTTGTGCGCCACCTTTTATATTGCACCCCCTAAAAAGTAGGCGGCTTCCAAAGCGCAGCAAAACCACTCACAGTAAATTGCCTATAATCAGGTTTTTGGATTGGATTGTTGAATATATGAGCAATTTACTATGAGATTTAATCCGAATCAGCAGTAAATAGGTCATGACGACAATTGCAACCATCAAAGTAATGATGCGGACTAAACCAGGAGGACAGAATCACATATTGTACAGCGGGAGCAGAACCGTTGTGGTTGATGTTGTCACTCATGTCGTTGATGAAGAGTTTACCGAGGTCGGGGAAGAAGGCTGTCGTTGAGGAAGTCGTCGCTGACAGCAGTCACAGGAGTGTGCTCCCTAAAAACCTGATCGCCCCTCTCCCGTACAGGATCACAAAAGGCGGGGTTCAGAGTACTGTTGTCCCTTCTTGCGGTGCACACCGGAAGGAGGGCTAGAGAAGAATTGCATGGCGGTTCTAAGATCTAGAACGGTGCGAAACCATATGATACAGCGGCGGCTAGGGTAAAGCATGTCAAGTCAGTCGTGCGAGTAAGACCAAGTATAATAGTAGGCCTTTGGCCCCCAAACCCCACGTCCAAGTCAATAATAGCCCCACCAAGGTTTGTCTCAAAAAACGGAGTAATTAAGGCGTCTGTCGGTGCCAAAACCGGCGGATCTCGGGTAGGGGGTCCTGAACTGTGCGTCTAGGCGGATGGTAACAGGAGACAAGGGACACAATGTTTTTACCCAGGTTTGGGCCCTCTCGATGGAGGTAAAACTCTACTCCTGCTTGATTAATATTGATGATATGGGTAGTACAAGAGTAGATCTACCATGAGATCAGAGAGGCTAAACCCTAGAAGCTAGCCTATGGTATGATTGTTGTTCGTCCTATGAACTAAAACCCTCCGGTTTATATAGACACCGGAGAGGGCTAGGGTTACACAGAGTCGGTTACAATGGGAGGAGACCTACATATCCGTATCGTCAAGCTTGCCTTCCATGCCAAGGAAAGTCCCATCCGAACATGGGACGAAGTCTTCAATCTTGTATCTTCATAGTCCAGGAGTCCGGCCAAAGGTTATAGTCGGGCATCCAGAAACCCCCTAATAAAGGACTCCCTCAGTAGCCCCTAAACCAGGCTTCAATGACAATGACTCCGGCGCGCCAATTGTCTTCGGCATTGCAAGGCAGGTTCCTCCTCCGAATACTTCATAGAAGATGTTGGACACAAGGATAGTGTCCGGCTCTGCAAAATAAGTTCCACATACCACCGTAGAGAGAATAACATTTGAACAAATCTAATCTGCTGATGTATTCCGCAGCGTGACATCATGCCACGACCAAGCTTTCATTCGAATCATTTTACTGTCCCACCTCAGCGCGTTTAGCGAGGCGGTTTCCTTGGCACGTCTTGTCAAAGCAGAGATCATGTCCCATTATTCCGGGATTCTCATCAATACGGGCGTGGGTAACCCAATCGTGCCTGTTGGTATGTCTTGTCAAGCGAAGGCGAGTCCCAAATGGTCACGGGGAGGGCCCTTGGTATTAAGCCTCTTTATAAAGAGACCAAGGCTCGACTCCTTTTCTTTCAATCTCAACCAAATCCGCCTCTTACCCCGAGTTCCAACACCCAAAGCTTCAGATTCAGGCGCTTCGGACTTCTGATGATGTCCGGCTCCGACCTTCAGGGCCGGTGGATGCCTTTCTCCATTACGGAAGAAGACGTGTTAAGGTTAAGAGATGCCAGGTATATTACCGGGGAAATCTTGCATAGGCTGCCTGCTCAAGGGCAGGTCATTCCCACTCCCAAGCCCGGTGAGAGTGTGGTGTTCACGTCTCACTTTCCTTCGGGGGCTAGGCTTCCCGATTGACCCCTTCATGAGGGGGCTCATGTTTTATTACGGGCTGGAATTTCACGACTTAGCTCCGGAGTCCATCCTCCATATCTCATCGTTCATTGTCGCGTGTGAGGCCTTCCTCCATATTACTCCTCACTTCGGATTGTGGCTCAAAACCTTCAAAGTAGAGCCAAAGATGATCGAGGGGCAGCACGCGGAGTGCGGAGGTGCTGTTATAAGCAAGATTGCCGACGCTCCATGGCCCGAAGGCTCTTTTCAAGAGGAGTTCGGCTTATGGCAACGAGAGCGGTTTTATATCACTGCTCCCGGGGGCACCAAATGGGTGGCGCCACCTGCTTTTCACTCGGGTCCCCCATCACAGCTAGCATCATGGGTCAATAAAGGGCTAAACTGGGGTCGTCCAAGGACGTGCCCTTGTTGTAGGGCCGCGTTCGAGATATCCTAAAAAGAGATATCAATCTGGCCGTAGTGATGCAGGTTATGTTGATTTGCCGCATCCTGCCCTGCAAACGCCGCCCCCTCTGCCTGTGGGAGTTTAATGCGGAAGGACCATGAGCCCTCCAACATTTTGCAGGTGCGACGCCCATGGAGATGTACAATTTGTTCTTCGGATCACAAGCAATTTGTCCGGATTCATCCGAGGACGCAGGTCTGAGCTGCAATCATCCGGATACTCAAGTAAGTAGCCCTATACCTGGACTCACTATACGTATATTTATCATGAAATTTCCCTTAAAAAAGTTGTCCCTTAAGCTGGAGAGGATAGCGAAAGCGAAACTAATCAGGTGTCCGGCTCCCCTCCCCGAGACTACGCTGGATCCCCTGTTAACCAGGATACTGGAGGTTGCGCCTTTGGAAGAAGGTAAAGAGGGGAACAAGGAAGCTACCGCCTCCCCGAAGGAGGCTGTCAGGGTAGGAGGAGTCGAGAATTCCTCCAACCAAGGAAAGAAGAGGACCGCCTCTGAAGACCCGGAGGCCATGGCCTCAAAGCGGGGGAAGAAATCTTCGTCAAAGGGTCCGACGCCGGGAGGTGCCTCGGCCGCATTGCGTCCCCAAGGGGATCAGCTCTCCACTGAGCCGTAAGTAAAGAGGGGGGTTTAAAATGAGAGATATCCCCGTTCTATTTCTGAGGAGGATAACTGAAATTTTACCTTGTAGTTCGGATCTCCGCCCTTCTCAGCAGAGCTCATCTTCAGGGGATCTTCGTCCGGAGATGATGGAGAGCGGAACGCCTCCCCCTGCCGTACCGCCTCACGAGGCGGGCGACCTTGAGGTGTCGTCACAGAGGGTTTCTCCGAATCTGGCAGGGCCGGAGGGCAGTCGTATGCCCCCCCAAGGCCCTCCGTGTCCAGCCTTTGAAGAAGGCCAGCGGACGAGTCCGGCACCGTCCGGTGCACGGTCAGAGGAGCTGAAGGATCTGCTCGGGCGAGCATGTATCTCAGAAGAGCACCGTGCGTTGATGGATACGGTGATTGGAAGGATTTCATCTGTGGAAAGCGGATTGTACAAGGCCGTCAGGAGTTTACTGACGGGTTTTGAGGTACGTGAAATGATGTACCTTTTGACAGATCCGCATATATAAGATGCACCCTGTATAGATAGTAGCCCCTGAGACTCGGTGGGTTGTCAAAAAGGGACGGCGCGCCGAGGACCACAATCCCAGGTATAATATTGTGCCTTTCTTATATAGGTGGCCAAGTGTCCGGTGGCTGGCCGGACTTATGAATTTGCCGAGCTAAACCGGTAACTTGACGTGGCAGATGCCGACATCGCGCTTGTCAACAAGCAGCTTGACGAGGCACAAGGTACATAATTTCTCCGAAGACACCTGGTAAGAGGAGCTTGATGCCCATACCTTACAACATATGTGCTTGATGCAGATGGTGCCGCTGCCATGGGGAACCTTCGGGCGGAACTTGCCCGAGCCAAGGAGCAGGCCAGGAAAAGTGATGCGGCTGCCTTAAAGGCAGCTGAAGAGCTGAAAGCCGAACAGGCTGCTCACTGCCAAAGCAAGAAGGAAATGGCCGAGATGGCTGAAAAGTTGAAGAATGCTGCCGACCACTGCAGGCTTCTTGAAAAGGAAGATCGGGTGGCACAGAAGGACCTAGAGAAGGTCACTGCAGAGGCCAAGGACAGTCGCTCTGCGATGAGAGCTATGAAGGAGGAGCTACGTCAGGCTGGAGATATCACGGCTGGGAAGCCCTACATGCTGCGGATGAAGTTTGGGGATCCTAGATATGCCCCGTTGGACCGGAAGTGGAGTGCGGCGAACACTTACATGGACTTGGCGGAGAGTGCCGCGGACGCGGCCGAACACTTTCGCGATGAAAATGACCACGAAGTGGAGAAGCTTTTTTGGTCGCAGTTCCATAATCCAGAGCGCCCACTTTCGGTATCCGATCGTTTGGCCGCATGGGCGAAGCTGAATAGGTTATCCGGACTCGCCATGAATCATGTCGTGGGTCATCTATGGCCGAAATGGCCCGAGCCAAAGAGTTATTTTAGCTTGGTGCAGAAGTTCCTCGGTGCGGTGCCACATATTAATGCAATGAAGAGGTTGGCGTGCATAGAGGGTGCACAGATGGCTCTTGCCCGTTTCAAGACATAGTGGGCGGATATGAAGGCCAGTGCTGTTGCATCCCAAGATTTGGACAAAAGCCGAGTACCTGCCTAGCACTATTTTCAAGAAGTTCTGCAGGGCGCTCGTTTAAGAGAGACGCAGTGCTCGAAGGATGTTATGTTCGAATAACGTGTATCATTGTAAAACAATGTTTTCATGGAATCTAAAAGCTTTTTATACTTGCGCTTTCAAGAATTAGAATACCTCCTGTGCGGCCGTTGATGTATATGCGTATATAACCTGAAAGATGGCAGTCTTCGGCTTCAGCCCCCACGCATATAATGCGGGGTGTTTGCAAAAGGCGCATTTTCACACTTGATCCAATGTCTTGGTCCTATAAAGGAGGTGACAGCGCAGCGAACTAGGCAACCGGACTATAATGCTTTATCACTTTCACTTAGCCATAGGAGTTTGACAGTGGGCCTACTATATAGCCCCTAGGGGCACCACGCTCACTCGAATTCGGGGCGCGTATGTGCCTGACCGGGAAATGGCCCTTTGTTAATGCAGAGGAATTCTAAAGATTCCGACGGGTCATCGAGTGGTTGACCAGTCTCGTGCTATATCATGACAGTCAGTTTTCGGCTTTCTCTACTGAGGTGCTCGCCTGGACGAACCGGGGCACAACCACAGTAGTTCTCCTGGTGCCGCCTTAGCCGATAGAGTAGAACGTAAGGCAGCAAAACATAGGAGCCGGGTAAACCCAACATTTTACCAAAGACATGATTCGGAGCTGATGCATATAAGGCCAAACTCGCGACGCCGAACGCTCCCTAAGGTGTTCGGTGTTTATGAGAACAGGCTGAACAACGCCCTTGGTAAGAAGCCCCTGGCGTCCAGGTATGCGCAAAATTCTGACGTGGCCACATGCCAAGATGCCAGCCTCCTCCTTGGTTATGGAAAGAAACCGGGGGTTGTTATCAACAAGAGACAGTAAAAAAGGTTTACGCAGGGTCTTAATCTGGAAAGAATCCTTGGGACGGTTCCCTACTGCACGTTTGCGCCTGTGTCTCTGTTGTGCCGTATCCTGGACG
Organism: Triticum aestivum; assembly: GCF_018294505.1. Classification (NCBI taxonomy): domain Eukaryota; kingdom Viridiplantae; phylum Streptophyta; class Magnoliopsida; order Poales; family Poaceae; genus Triticum; species Triticum aestivum. Next base: position 479,180,498 of record NC_057798.1, on the reverse strand, counting down.
GGTGTAGCATAGTGCTCATCTGTAAAAGAGAGGAACTTAGTTGAAAACAATCGTGCAAAAATTTATGTTATATTAAATAAACAAAGTATGGTTCGGGAAATGGGTAGGATTGAGCTTGATTGTCTCTTGTTGTATACGCACGGAGCCCCTTGTACGGGGGTATGTGGCTAATAAGCCTTTGTATGTTTACGCCGGACTCGTCTAGCCATGTCCGGGGTCTGAACGACCTATTTAGGTGCTTTAACTAGTAAAGCCGGTTTAGTGTGTGGCTGTCAAGGCAGCCGCACAGTATTCCACGCTCGAGGAACACTCGATATTTCCCTTTAATGAGAGATGCCTCACGGACCGGGCATTTTAATCGTAAGGGATGCATAATGCGGTATTGCGTTAAAGCGGGCGAAAGCTTCGCGTCCCAGTAGTGCTTGATAGCTACTTGTAAATGGGGCGATGTGAAAGGTTAGCTTTTCGCGGCGGAAGTTGTCGGGGAAGCCTAACATGACTTCTAGCAGGAGAGAACCCGTACAATGGGTATCTGGGTCTGGCGTTACCCCTTGAAAGGAAGTGTTGCCATGGTGAATTTTTGTTGGGTTTATCCCCATTTTGTGGATTGTGTCCTGGTATAGCAGGTTTAGGTCACTGCCGCCGTCCACTAGGACTTGTGTAAGGTGGAGTCCGTCAATTATCAGATCTAATACCAAGGCAGTCCAGGCTGCATTCCGGATACTTCTAGAGTAATCTTGATGGTCGAAGGTGATTGGTTGTAACAACCAGTGGCAGGACTCCTCTAGGAAGGGCCGTATGGCGCGTATATCTATAGGCGCCACTCTGTATTTCCCTTTTGTCACGTGAAGTGAGTTTACTGTTTTGACTTCTTGTGGGAACTTCTTTTGTTCTCCGGTGCTCTGCTTGTGGGGTTCGTCATCGTCCTCACTTGGTATGTCGAGCCCCTTGTGTTCGGCGTTAAGTTTGCCGGATTGCTTGAAGACCCAACAATTTCTGTGGGTATGGTTTGCAGGCTTCCCAGGGTACTATGGATTTGGCATGTTTTGTCCAAGATGTGGTTTAGGTTAGATAGCTCATCCCTGCTATCCTTGAGGGGCAACTTTTTCTGATTCTGCCAAGAGCTTTTGAATCCGGCGTTGACTGCCGCGCTCTTCAGGCTGTTCCCCTTGGTTCGGTGCTGGTCCTTGCTACATCGTGGTTTCCCGTTTCCATCCTTGACTTCGGATGTACTTGGGTCGCTGGTGCTGCTTGTTGCCAACCAGCTATCCTCTCCTGCACAAAAGCGGGTCATGAGGCTTGTTAATGCGGCCATTGTTCTTGGCTTTTCTTGGCCGAGGTGTGTGGCGAGCCATTCGTCTCGAATGTTGTGTTTGAAAGCTGCTAAGGCTTCGGTGTCCGGACATTCGAGTATCTGGTTCTTTTTAGTAAAAAATCTGTTCCAGAGTCTCCGGGCTGACTCTCCGGGTTGTTGAGTTACATGACTTGGATCGTCTGCATGTGGAGGTCGGACATAGGTCCCTTGAAAATTTGCCCGAAAGGCATTCTCGAGCTCTTCCCAACTTCCGATGGTGTTTTCGGGAAGGCTTTTAAGCCAATGCCGGGCTGGCCCTTTGAGCTTGAAGGGTAAATATTTAATGGTGTGGAGGTCATCTGCTCTAAACATGTGTATGTGGAGGATATAGTCCTCAATCCAGACTCCAGGGTATGTTGTTCCGTCGTATGCTTCTATGTTTATGGTCTTGAATCCCGCTGGAAATTCATGGTCCAGCACCTCATCAGTGAAACATAGGGGGTGTGCGGCACCCCTATATTTGGGTGTGCCGTGATGTTCGGATACTTGTTGCGTTGCATTGCTTACTAGAGCTTGCTTTCTTGGCCCGTAGATAGATCTGGCTGGGCCGTCTTTTTGATGCGAATCTTTGTGTGGATCGCGTGTCGGCTTGAGTGCGACACCCCTTGCCGCTCTATGTTGGCCATGGGGTTGTTTATCCGACCGGGTGTCTTTTTTTTTGCTTGTGGGGGCTCTAAGGCCTCCTCATCAAATTCTTGCAGTAATTTCCACTTCGGATAGCTCTTTATGTGACGACTATCGCCGTACTTGTTTGCGGTGTTGAGTACTTTGCCCCATCTAATTCTGAGTGCATCTTCCGCTGTTTTGAGCTTCCACTTCTGCTTTTTTGGGCTACGCGCAGTGGCGACGAGCCTTTGTGGAGGTTCTTCTGCTCCAGCAACTTGTCCGGCGTGAGGTCGTCCGGACTATTATCTTCACCGGGGACAGGTTGTTCGGTTTGTTTACCCAAATTGCCCTGTTCGGATGATTGCTCGATGGCATGTTCGTCGTCCGCCGGTTCGCCCTGCTCGTTGGCTAGGTTTCTGTCGAGGTGGGGTTTGGCGCGGTGCTTATGCCGCCGCTTTGATTGCTTTTCGAGGGAACGATCCCTCGTTGCATCCCTTTGTTCCTCATCGTCGCTTCTTTTAGGTGTGTCCACCATGTATACATCATGAGATGAGGTGGTTGTCCAGTGCCCTATAGGCGCTGATTCATGTTCGTCTCCTGCGTCGTTGTCCATACCGTCGATGTCTTCGGAGTCAAAATCGAGCATGTCGGTTAAATCATCGACAGTGGCTACAAAGTGGGTGGTGGGTGGGCTTTGAACTTCTTCGTCGTCCGTATCCCAACCTTGCTGACCATAGTCCGGCCAGGGCTCTCCTGATAAAGAGAGAGACTTTAGTGAATTTAGAATGTCGCCGAAAGGCGAGTGCCGAAAGATGTCCGCGGCGGCGAACTCCATGATCGGCGCCCAATCGGGTTCGATCGACAGGGGCGCGGGAGGTTCAGAGTCCGGAAAGGAGTCCAGCACCTTGGAGTCACAAGCTTCGCAAAGGACAAGGCTGGTGTTCGGCTCGATCACCGTAGAGATTGCAGCCCCCGAGGCGGTGTCCAGCCACCCGTCCTCGATTGGAGCAGTCAGCTCCGAACTAAGAGTCGGAACGGACACTGAGGCAGCCTCCTGGGCACCGTTCGGCGGCAGAGCTAAATCATGCCCATCATGACAGTGCGGCGCGCTCGACTGTGGCTCGAACCCGTCGAAGATCAAGTCTCCGCGGATGTCAGCCATGTAGTTCAAACTTCCAAATCTGACCTGATGGCCAGGGGCGTAGCTTTCAATCTGCTCCAGATGGCCAAGCGAATTGGCCCGCAGTGCAAAGCTGCCGAATACGAAGATCTGTCCAGGGAGGAAAATCTCACCCTATACTGCGTCGTTGTTGATGATCAGAGGAGCCATCGGGCCTAAAGATGACGACACGGAGGAACTCTTAATGAAAGCACCAATGTCGGTGTCAAAACCGGCGGATCTCGGGTAGGGGGTCCCAAACTGTGCGTCTAGGCGGATGGTAACATGAGACAAGGGACACGATGTTTTTACCCAGGTTCGGGCCCTCTCGATGGAGGTAAAACCCTACTCCTGCTTGATTAATATTGATGATATGGGTAGTACAAGAGTAGATCTACCACGAGATCAGAGAGGCTAAACCCTAGAAGCTAGCCTATGGTATGATTGTTGTTCGTCCTATGGACTAAAACCTTCCGGTTTATATAGACACCAGAGAGGGCTAGGGTTACACAGAGTTGGTTACAATGGGAGAAGATCTACATACCCGTATCGCCAAGCTTGCCTTCCATGCCAAGGAAAGTCCCATCCGGACACGGGACGAAGTCTTCAATCTTGTATCTTCATAGTCCAGGAGTCCGGCAAAAGGTTATAATCCGGCATCCAGACACCCCCTAATCTGGGACTCCCTCAGCGTCCATTAGTCCCTTTAGTATAAATACTATATCATTAATAATGGCCCCACCTTCTATATCACAAAGTATGTTGGGGCTCCTGCTACAACCGGCTACAAGTTTACAATCTTCTTCTCTTCTCTCTCCTCTTCTCTCTCCTTCAACTAAGCACAAATACTATATTTAAATCCTTATAGCATGCTTATGTCATATAATTGTAGTACTTGCTCTAAAGTTACTCTCCACTGTGTAGTCTAAAATGCCGGGCGTGCAGCGGGCGGTGCCCTCGGTCGGCGCGCTGCTTCAACGGCGGAAGCAGTGAGAGGTTGCGTTGCCCTAACTTGCCATCAATGTGGAGCGGTGGGCTCAGCTGGCGCCATGCGGGAAGTGCGCGCGGGGGGGGGGAGGGTTTTTTGTTGGGCCAATAAGGTGAGAAGCCAACTTGGGATCGGTCCGGACGGGGAAATATCATGTTCTCCCATACTCAGCATATGACACTAGTCTATGTTACTACTCCCTCCATTCCGGTTTATAGAGATGTTTAGTGTAACATATAATATGTTACAGTATAAGTTACTCCCCACTATGACCAGCCTTGGCCTCTCCCAGTGCTCCACCATGTATAGCTGCTAAGCCTGCCACATAGGCATAAAATATGATGTGGCAAGTTAATTAAGAAGAGAGAGACTAGTTTGGTGACCGTAGGAAGAAACGGTGGAAAGACAGTTTTGAATCTATAGCCAATTAAATGAAGCAAGCTTAGCAACAATAAACTAAGCACCTACGCATTGAAGACTTGAGTTACTAAGCCCTTATGCACTTAGCGCCTCATCTAAGCACATATAAGCACTTAGCACTTAGCATCCCCTTGACCGTGGACCTTGACGGTGTACGTCACCTTGTGTATCATAATTTTCCTCGTCATCATCTAATTCCTAGAAGATCTCACCCACATCATCATTAGGCATGTAGCTGCCTTGATAGACAACATGCGCAGAAGGAGTAGAGGCGACTAGGGACGCACCACGTCGTGGGCACTCCGTACGTGCTTGTGTGCGTGCAGCGTGTGTGTTTTTCCACCAGTGCTAGCTCTAAGGCCGAGGTTGCGCTCGTCTTCGTCTCCGACTAGTCGTTGAGCAACGACGGCAAAGAGGTGCTGCAAGAGATGTGTAGGCGCCATTGTGTGTGAGCTTCGCCGTAGCATGACGAACCGGACATCACCGCAAATGGCGCGCGCCTCCATGCAATCGAGTGTGTGCGCATGCATGTGTTATTCACGTGCATTCTGTGGCCGAGTGTGTATGTGCATGCACGTGTTGTGTACGTGTGTTGTGTGCTCCATGCTATGCGCGTATGTGCATGAGTTGGATCGGATGGAGTTAGTGCGTTGGCGTGTGTACATGCGTGGCTGCATGCGTCCTGTACATGCGTGGCTTGTTGCGTGGTTATCAATATAAACTATAAAACATCTTCAACTTAACATCCTGATGTATCGTTTCTAGTGGTTAGCAAAGAGTTCATGTTCTTTTATTTGTTTATAGGTGGGCAGGCGGCAAAAAATAGGGGAAAATGTGCAAGGTTGCTTGTAGATGCTCCACCGCGAGGTTCCTTGCTCCTTCTCGGCCATCGGGGATCTATGTTCTTCAACTCTTTTCTTTGACGTGAGCTTTGTTGATCCTTTTCCCAACACGCGAGACATCTAGCATCAAGGTGCACGTGTCATGCAAGAAAATGCAGATAATCAAATAAGCAGTGCGTAAGTGAGTCGTGCACTTTGATGGCACCTACTACGCAATATTTTTTCTCCTCGATGGCATGTGAATAGTGCACGTACTCAACGACGGAGCACGGGATGGTAGCCATGACATGGTCAGCCATTTTTTGGAGAGAGTACGTACTAAATAACTTTGATGTGTCCCGTCAACTCGCAGAACGACGACAAGCTTGATTACGCCTTCTCCCTCGCCAACACGTGCGCAGTGGCTCACAGCACGAGGAGAAACTTTTGCTTACAAGCGGTGGACGTGTAGCAGTTCATTTGGTGTCAGATTGCCAAAAGTACTACTGTAGAACCATAGACTTCTGGAAGAGGCGAAGAGCCAAGCGCAAAGTCACCTACTAACCTTAGGCTAGGCATAGTGGGAGTAACATAAGTAGGGGTACCTCCTTTTTTTATTCTAGAAACAACCACACATGAATATCGAGGTGTTGGTTATGTAGAACAAATTTCCTGGAGTCCGTGCACAGCCCTCCTCTATCTCTCTTCTCAGCCAGCCAGCAGACGCGTGGAGCCTATCGTCTATTTGCTCATATGCGGTCCCACATGTCAATGAAAACGCAAGAGGACCCACTGAACCTGCACATCTTTCACCTCGACGTGCTGGTGATGAAAAACAAATCCAATAAAGATCTTCGGTGGCCGCTTTTGGAGTTACTCAAGAGTAGTAAGATTCTATTTATAGTTTAACCCAAGATGCACATCATGTGGCTTCAACTACCACTCTATTTTCTTGCATGACACGACCTGGATGCTGGATGTCCCACGTGTCGGCAAAAGGAGGAAGAACCCGACCAAATCTTCGGTTGTGCTCTCGGATTAGACTAGTTGTGCTAACTTAAAAATTTATGTTGTACATTGGATGCAAGTTTTGGTATTAGGAAGAAGAGTACATCGATATATTGATAGAGTGCAATTTAGTAGATGTTCTAGCACTTTTAGCTAGCATAGAGGCTAGAGATGAGACTAGTGCACTTGTTGATAGAATAGAGGCTAGGCATGAGATTAGATGTGAGGAAGCAACGTCTACTTCTTTATACTCGAAGAAGAAAGAAGCACGCAAGATCGCGCCTCCGCAGATCAACAATGAATGCATCGAGAAGGCACTAATCCAACTTACAGCAGCAGTTATGGAAGATGGATATCTTCTAAAATGTATTCTTGTGGTTCTTGTTTTCTTTGGTCTTGCTTTTCTAGTCAAAACTTTGGTGATGTATTTCCATGTACCAAAAAACAATGATGAAAAATAGATACGTGTTTGCAAAGAAAAATGTACACGGCCGGGATGCATCTGCGCGTTCGGTGCACGACCACCGCATCCGAGAAATGGCCCAGACACGACCCCATTGCCCTACCCAAATAGACAGAATCGGGGAAAAACGGAGGTCCATTTGGGGTCGTGCATTGGAGTTGGCCTTACAAGTGGGACTGCAGTTGAGGAAACCGACTATCGGCAAACCCCTACGTTGCCCGTCGCGCGATGGCTGGGTTAGAGAAATGACGAGGTTGAAGAGATTGCTCTAGCACAGACTCCAAGAAATATGGTGGCGGATGGAAGTCATGTTGGTGGCGTGTGCCGTACTCCTGGACGCGAATGCTTGTTCTGGCCCATGCCACCCTACTACTCCTACTACTTATAGTGGTAGTATCGAGGATTCAAGGTGCTGGTTATGTACAGCGAACACATTAACATATGGCCCACCTCACATTGTGGCCAAATTTCCTAGAGTCTGTGCTAGGTTAAAAAGTGTTCTTTGTGAGGGTGGGTGGCTGGTCTCAAGTTTAAAACTTGTTGTATTATGTATACGTAGACGTAGAGATAGTGCAGCAGTTCTGAAAGTTTGAACCCAAACATCATAATGCAATTTCTACTAGACTCATCCGAGGACCTAGGATGATGGGATTTGCAGCTACAGTAAAAACACCCGCTCGACGCGCGAAGCATGTGAAGCTAGTACAAATAGTGTACTACTATTGTTGATTGACCTCATCCAATAACCTGTTGCAATGCACGTACAATTATGTATTCGGAAAATATTTTTTTGCCTCGTCGCAGCACTCACTCAGAGAAGCGACTCGAAAGCCATTCATAAATTTAGTAAGTTTATCACAGGCATATCATTTTATTACATACAACAGGTCATCAACCCACAACGACAACGAGGATACATTATGAATACTAAAGTTTTCATCACACAACAAATAACAAGCAATGAAATAAACTTCAACTTAACCAATCCTCGGCGTTGGAAACGCTTGCTTTGAACCATAAGTGATTCTCTGAGACGGGCCATCTACTGTCAATCTCGAGACCAACGCAGGACTAATCATCCAGGCTGAGGCGGCCTACTATATCAGCACCAGGGTAGGGAACCACCCAAATGTCCGAGATATAGATACAATTGCTTCTCATAAATGGTAGTAACATTGTGTCAACAGCAGTTGGATCGCCTTTCACCATCATCGGATAGTTTTGTCCAAGGAATAGCGAGTTTTCTCCAAGACTATCAATACTGTACCAGGGAGAAGGTGTTGGCGCTAGCACACTAGTATCCATCCCGAATAGCATGCAACGAGTGTTGGAATAGGTCCGGAGAGTGCGACCATGGGAGACAACACGTGCTCCCTCAGTAGTAACAAACTCAGTGCGCTGTATACAGAGAAGAAGAGGTGATCCATCGGAATTAGCTGCCAGGCGCCACTAAGTATATAAGTTCTGCTCGTCCTCATGCTCGTGATCATCACCATCATCATCTCCCCCTTGGTTATAATTTTTTTTCAAATATATGTGGTGGAATATTCACAGGACCTTGGAAACACAAGAAGAAGGTTAATTAGTAAAGGGAAACTTGCTAACCGACATGCATGTGGATGAAACAATTATTATTACGGTGGAAGACAAACGTACCGAAACTATGAGGATCCCATGCAAAAACAGTGCCATGAGTGTTGGAAGCAAACACAAGACCCTCATATTAAATTGCACCATAGTACACATCCATGTACAGAAACTAATTTTTGAGCAATATCCATCCAGTCGAACCATGAAGGACGGCGACAATCTTGTCGAAGATAGCAACAACTTCATAGTTCTTGTAATTCCAAGAGCGGTTGGGAACTCGACAAATTGCTATCTTCCATAGAAGACAGTCACCATGATCGTATTTGAACGTGCGTAGAATACCGGTGTGCTCAACCTCTAGGCAGTCTGCTGAGATTTTTCAAAGTGGAACCCGGTGACGAGTGTACACATTCACAAGTTCCCACTCGTAGTTGTACCCAATATAAACAACGCAATCTCCATTTGCGCCTGCCCAATCCTTGCCCTCAAGCGATGGCATCTTAACATCATACGTATCATTATCAAGCGGCATCAACTTGCACAAGGCGAGGCCTCCATTGTCCCCGCTCCAGTCATCGTGGTCACAGCGAAGAAGAAAGGGGAGATCAAACCACTCCTGGACCCTTGGGTTCCTTGTAATGATGTTATTAGTTGAGTCGAGAATGGTCTTGAACAAACCTGCCATGCTAGCCGAGGTGATGACGTTGCATCGATCAATGAGTTCCTCCACCACATCATCTTTCAGATCGGGGCAAGAATAACGGGGTCATTTCCGTCCTGTTCCCTCCATGGAGAAGACGATTGAACAATGGCAGAAGGAATGGTGAAGGCAAATGGAGAAGGGAGGAAGATCGTGCGATAGCAGTTCCAAATCTAGAGGGAAAGGCGAAGAGTCAGTGTGCGGTTGCCAGTTTGCCACGGTACATGAAGAGGCACCCCAGCCTACACGTCCATTTGGAAATACTAGTAGAAAAGGACTCGCCGTTGTCTCACTGACATGTTGGAACGGGACCACATGTCAACGAAACATGGTGTGTAATTTCTCGTGCAAAATGCGATCTGGACGCGTTGGCGTGAGGTGCCACATTAGTTATCGACCTTTATTTTTTTAACATACAATCTGAATGGATAGCTCCTATGGTCATCACACGTGAGCGGATATAGAGGTGGGCTAGGTGGGTAGGTGGTTGAGCAGGCGGCAACAATCTGAGTGCTAAAAGAGTTGATCCAATGCTTGGTTTTGTTTGGATTTTCCAACTATGACCATTGGATAGAGTGAATCAATGGCCTACGTTCAAAGTTATACTCATACTATAGAATTTTTGTTTCAGTTGCTATGCTGCTACCATCCATTATTCGCGTGTGGTTGTTTCTAGACGAAAAAAAGGAGGTACTAGTACTTACTGTGGGAAAGGTGAAGTGATGGTTGGTTTGCCCGAGCAGCTTATTACTGTGGGAATATGGGAGTACCAGCGGATTCAAGGAACAGAGAAATGATGGTTGCTTCATCCGAGCAACTTACTGTGGCGAAGGTGGGGCTCTGTGATTTGACTGCTCACTAGTCATTACTACTGCGGCACAACGACCGGGGTGAATCTTTCCCTGCAGTTGTGTTGTGCACTCAATATTGCTGCATGGCAGTTGGAGCCAGATGAAGGATGTCCAACATGTTGGCGAAAGGAAGTTGAATTGTTTCTGGCATTACTATCTATCCTTCAGGATTTGTTTATATGTACGCGTAATTTTAATGAAATTGTACTGTGATGCTATGAAGGTTTCAACTTTGGTTCCCGCAGGAAAAAAAAGGTTTCAACTTAGGATTCATGTGTCTTGCCTCAAGATTATCTCGTTACAACATTCCATCAAATACAAATGAAACTACCATGGATACCATGGCTAATGCATCTCAATGGTTCGCAGATCAGCGCCAATATTCACATCACAACTGAAGACAAAGTTGTGAGAAGGTGTACAAATAAGGAAAAATATATAATTGATCGATGTTGTTCATAGGCATAGCTCCATTTCCTTGGCATAGTGTTCATTGCTTGGAAGCTAGTTTCACCTAGCTCTGTAGCCAAAAAAGAGGGGTCTGGAGGACACCACAATCCGATCATTTTGTGCAGCTCCACTAAAATCGAGCAGACCATCCCTGTTTGCAAAGATATCCAGTCAGTGCGATTACAATAATAGTGGAACTAGATGATGAAACATAACACACACAAATAGAAGCCGATCACCTCTACGATCTCTCTTTAGGACTAACTTCTTGTTGGAGAAGATTAGGCACGGAGTTGGATGAGGAGGATAGAAAAACCAATCTCCCTTTCTGCAGTCCCACAGAAATGTAAAAACGTTGCCCGTGTGACATTTTGGCGGAACTGCGCAAAACACTCGTAAGAAAAAAGTCATTTGTGTAATTCACCAAAAGGTCACAATAGCAACGAGGTGAAAATGGATAGCCCTGTTTGCAAAAGGAGGTAGAAAGGAAACAATTACTACCCAATAACATGAGTTGAAGACACATACGCCGACAAAAAATAAGCATATTCCATGTTATAAGGGAAAGATAGCACATGGTAGTTTGTCAAAAATGGTTTGAGGACGAGATTTGTCGTGGTATTCTCACGGGGGGTGTTGCAAGACGACATATGCCACAAGGGTTTAGTGTGAGGGTAAGACTGCTGCTGATAGGACCGGGAGCGGGTATGCGAGTAGCACGCGGTGGTTTACCCTGCTTCAGAGCTCTCCGGAGAGATAATACTCCTACTGCTGCATGTCTGAGTGTATCTGGTATATCTGGTACAGAGTGCTCCTGGAGCTATATCTGAGGTCAGTGCCATAGGCATCTGGCATCGTATATGCATGTATGTGGCATGTTCTAGTGGCCGGCCATGCTCATGGCCGTGAGTATATGGTGCTCATGCGTGAGTGCATGAGAGAATGAGTCCATCCTCCCTGGATGGATGGATGTGTGCCCATATATATAGGCATGGCTAGCTTAGAGAGTAAGCTATATGGTGGCATGGGCAAGGCATGGTGGAGTGTCATGCTTGTCCCCTGGGTCACTTCATGAATAGTGCCAGGGGACAAGTGACACTATACATGATGGATGAGATGACACGTGAATAGTGCTCGGGTACGATCGTCTCGTCGGTGTCTTGTCGATGTCGCTTCGGGCTGCAGTCGGCAGCCGGTTGGTTGGCACAGTCGGCAGCCGGCTGGTTGGAGCAGTCGGCAGCCGGCAGCCGTCCGGACAGAGAAGTCGGACGGGGAGCCGGCAGGAGCGGCCGGGCAGTCAGACTGAGGGGCTTTGCTAGCCCCTATGTCTTGAAATATCGTCTTGCCGTCTTCGGGGTACCCATGCTCAATTACTCCGACAGTAGCCCCCAAGCCTCCGGGCAACTTGGCAAAGTTGGGCGGAGGTTTTTTGGCGAGTGTTCATGGAAATGATCATGAAAAAAGACAAAGTTAGTCCATGCAGATATATCAAATGTTTGCTTTTAGCATTGCAAGTTTTATGCGGAGGGTGCCGACTCGGTTTCGTACGAGCCCCCTTCTATCTTTTTCATGTTCCCTCTGCTCTTTGGCTTGTGCTCTCGCTAGCCGGACAGCCACTCTGCGGTCTGTGGCTGAGAGTGGGCCGCGGAGTGGAGTGTACAGTACTCAGAGTCTGGGAGCAGATTCAACCGAGTAGATACTCATAAAGGAAATGGTCGGGTCGCCCGAAGCGTTTTTCTTCCCGGACATTTTTTGCGTGGATGGCCTCCAGCGTTCACTCTTGCCAGTCGGACAGCCGCTCTGCGGTCTGTGACTAAGAGTGGGCCTTTCGTACCGCGCACGCTACTAAGCCGTCTGTGGGAACTAACGTCTCAGGCCAAGCGGCCAGCCCCCGGGCCAACTCTGGCTGGCGCCGGGGTGAACAGTAGTGCAATTGTAATAAAATGCGGAGATAGCCCCCGAGCATCGCTCGAGGTTATCCGTGCTTTCGTGGTGCAAAAAATATGCGGGTGAGGAGCTCACATTGATTTTCGTGTAGTCACGGTCGTCGAAGACAGCCGGCGCGACTCGGCGCTCTTGGAGCGCGCCGGCGCACCCGCTGGGTGTAGCCCTCGAGCCCCCGGGTGCTCGAAGTGGGGTCCCGGCTGGTCAGGCTCGACCGGCCAGGCGGCGAGGTAACTTGCAGTGCCTTTTTCTTCTTTTTCTGTTCTACCGGCTGCTGAGAGCCGGACAGAACTCTTCTCTTGTTTACAATCATCCGTGGGGGCGCGCCAGCGCACCCACTGGGTGTAGCCCCCAAGATTCGGGAACTACTTTGTCTTCATTCCTCGCGGGGGCGCGTTAGCGCACCCGCTGGGTGTAGCCCCCGAGATTCGGGCCGACTGTTGAGCAGTCGGGCCGGATCTCTCGGCAACTACTTTGTCTTCTCTTTTGTGGGGGCGCGTCAGCGCACCCGCTGGGTGTAGCCCTCAAGATTCGGGCCGACTGCTGAGCAGTCGGGTCGGATCTCCCGGCAACTACTCTGTCTTCTTCTCTTTTGCCAGCTATCGACAGCCGAATGCTTCTTGTGCATGAGCAGTCAGGTGGGCATCCGGCCTGACTTTTCTCCACCTGGCAACAATCTTTTTCCTTCTCTTTTCTCTTCGTCCGCCGACTGCTGGTAGCCGGACGGGCACGCTTCTTTTTTCTCAGCACCTGGCCACTTTCTCTGACGCGATGCACTTTCTTTTCTTTTCTTTTTGTAGCTGGACCCATATTCAGCCGGCATCTCTTTTTTTTTACAGTCAGCCGGCCGGGAACCCGGCCTAACTTTTCGGGCGGCCGGCTGGGCACCCGGCCACTTCTTCTTTCTCACTGGCCCCTTCTTTTTTTCTGTTTCTTTCCTGCTAGCTACGGGCAGCTGGACATGCAGTCTTTTCTTCCTCCCAGTCGGTCTGTTGACTTTCCTCTTCTCTTTTTCTCCGCGCAGCTGGGTGGCCAGGCAAGGCGGAGCCGAGTGGAGGAGCCGACCAAGCGAGACGCAGACCCGGCGCGCGGAGCAGGCGGCCGGAGCAAGCGGCCCGAGCTCACGGAGCCGGCACGGGACATCCGCGGGAGGCGGCCGGGGTGGCGCGAGGCGCGGGCGCAGCCGGTGGGTGGGCGCCGCGGAGGAGCCGAGCCAAGGCGGGCGGCACGCGGTCGCAGGCGGAGGCTGCCAGGTGGGGGCGGCCAGGCGGCCGCAGGGTCTAGAGCAGCCAGACCGCACCGAGGGACGAGGAGCAGACGGCCCGACGGAGCCGGCGCGCGGGCGGAGATCCCGGTCGCGGGTGATGCCGGAGGCAGCGGGCAGGCACGCGCGGAATGGCCCCACGTGGCAGCGGGAGGTCGGCCGGTCGCACGGGAGGTTGAGCGCGGGGAGTGGAGGCCGGCGTGAGGCGCGGGCGCAGCCGGACGGAGGTAGTGGAACTGGTGGAAGAGGGCCGGCCGGGTAGGAGCCAGAGTCGATGCGGACGGCAGGGGGCCGGGCGGAGCCAGCAGTCGGCCCGGGCGTGGAGCCGGCTATGGGCGCGGTCCGGGTGGTAGCACAGTCGGCCTGGCCGGAGTGGCGAAGGCGGCGACAGGGCGTACGGAGTTGGCTGGAGGGCGAGGCGGACCCGACGTCTCAGCGGGGCGGGGGACACAGCCGGCGCAAGGTGCAGCCTGCGTGTGAGGTTGTCGGACCCGGCGTGAGAGGAGCCACGCACGCGGAGGTGCAGGAGGCAGAGCGAGGCGGCTCGGTGTCGTAGGCGCGGGAGGCGGCCGGCCAAGGCCGGCGGCCAGCCGGGCCAGCACGGGGCCACAGCCGGCGCGGGCGGAGGAGCACTCGGCAGCCGTGGCGCTGGCGGCCGGGCACTCGGGGCAGACCCGGCGGGGATGAGGTAGAGCCGGAAGCGGAGGAGGCCAGCCGCGGAAGGCGGCAGCCGGCAGCTGGGGAGGCTGGCAGCGGCGACCCTGCCGGCGTGGGGAGGCGGCAGTGACAACCAGGTCGGCCGGCGGGGTGGACCGGAGGAGCGACCAGCTGGTCGCCGGCTCGGGGCAGTGCGGGTATGTGCATGCGCGGGGGCGGAGTCGGCCCTGAGTAGAGGTGGACCAGGCAGGCGCGTGGGCTGGCTGGGGCGCGCCAGGCGCGGCCGGAGGCGTGACGGCGAGCCGGGTCACAAGCGTGACCGGCCGAGCGGGGGACGGGAGGCGGCCATGGCCGGCTGCTGCGTTGAAGACAGCAAAACGCGCGGCTGGGCGAGAAGCCACGGGCGCTCGCGGGGAGCAGGCGAGGTGCCTGGTGCAGCGGCGTCGTAGGAGGAGTAAGGGAGTAGCTAGTATCTGGCCCATATCTGACCAATGTTCGGCTGTTGTCGAACTTGTATCAGGTTGTTGTATGGGATGTGGTTTGACCATTGTTGAATAGCATCTAGCTAGCTTGCAGAGATGGAGTATGGAGGAGCGAGCGCTTGTGTGTCGGCCAAAGCAAGGCGCAACATGGAGGGAAGCAAGTGCAAGCGGTGCATGGATGGTCACGGCCGACCAAAACGAGGCCCCGCGCGCGGCACGCGTGCGGACGGACGGTCGGCGCTGCGATGATGGTGAAGAAGGCAAGGCCGACGGCGAGGACGTGCCACCCCTCGTGGCCACTCTGGGGCGGGTCGATGTTGAGCCCCCGAGCGCTACCGGAGAGACAGCGCGACGCCACGGCGGAGGCGATGAAGAAAAAAAGGGTCCCGCCCAGACAGCGAAACCAGCAGCAGCATGGTAGCATAGTAGTAGTACCACACCACGGTGGGCGCCAAATGTCGTGGTATTCTCACGGGGTGTTGCAAGATGACATATGCCACAAGGGCTTAGTGTGAGGGTAAGACTGCTGCTGATAGGACCGGGAGCGGGTATGCGAGTAGCACGCGGTGGTTTACCCAGCTTTGGAGCTCTCCGGAGAGATAATACTCCTACTGCTGCATGTCTGAGTGTATCTGGTATATCTGGTACAGAGTGCTCCTGGAGCTGTATCTGAGGTCAATGCCATAGGCATCTGGCATCGTATATGCATGTATGTGGCATGTTCTAGTGGTCGGCCATGCTCATGGCCATGAGTATATGGTGCTCATGCGTGAGTGCATGAGAGAATGAGTCCATGCTCCCTGGATGGATGGATGTGTGCCCATATATATAGGCATGGCTAGCTTAGAGAGTAAACTATGTGGTGGCATGGGCAAGGCATGGTGGAGTGTCATGCTTGTCCCCTGGGTCACTTCATGAATAGTGCGAGGGGACAAGTGATACTATACATGATGGCTGAGATGACACGTGAATAGTGCTCAGGTACGATCGTCTCGTCGGTGTCTTGTCGATGTCGCTTCGGGCTGCAGTCGGCAGCCGGCTGGTTAGCACAGTCGGCAGCCGGCTGGTTGGAGCAGTCGGCAGCCGGCAGCCGGCCAGACAGAGCAGTCGGACGGGGAGCCGGCAGGAGCGGCCGGGCAGTCGGACTGAGCGGCTTTGCTAGCCCCGATGTCTTGAAATATCATCTTGTCGTCTTCGGGGTAGCCCTGGTCAATTACTCCGACAAGATTGCAAGATGGAAAGTATGCCAGCTGAGATATGATTTAAGCAAACAACTAAAGAAAATCCACATGCAGCCACGTGGGAAGATGGGCAGTGGAGCAAGGCCGGAGGATGCTATACGTGAGGGTCGTCGGGATGTTACTAGGAGGGCGCCGGCGGCCGCGATCTGCCCATACTGCGGCCGGGAGCAAGTGGTGAAGTCCCTACCACGCCGGAGCTTGTTCAGAGAGAACGGCGGGTACCGAAGATCGGGACATGCTTCCTCAACACCGTCGAACGGAGAGACGATGCACATCCTCCCTTTCCGCCGGCAGACGAGATGCAGCCGGATCACTGACCAACTACGCAGAGACAGAGGCCGCTGCCGCCTTGTGTGAGATGGTGTGATGAGAGACAAACCCATTTTTCATTTTCCCCATGGCATTCATTTTATATTCTGTATGTGCTATTGAGGAATATATACCTTTATTTAATACTAACGCGTCAAGTCGAACTTTGTTCCGTCTAGGTGTGGTACCTGACCCTCCTTCGAGTAAACAACCGATGCACACGTCAAATTATCACGTGGGCTACCTTTTCATACAGAAACAAACTCCGCCGTCTACCCGCGCAGGTGTGGCTGGGAACAAGACGTGAGTACGTGCATCCTCTTCTTTAGATGCAGGTACATATGTGGGTGGGTGTGAGAGAGATGGTTTGTGTGAAATAGATGCAATGTTTTGATGATATCTCAAAGAGAAAAATGTAACATATGCAATGTGTGTGAAACGGAGTCATGGACGTGAGATATCGATTGAATTGAAAACAGGGATGAAGTGTGTAGCTGTGCGATCAATAAAGAGTGACATCGAATTTGTGTTTTCCCACGTCAAACATACAGGGCGGCTGGCCTACTGGAATTTGAGAGGGCAGAGGTGCAGTTTTTCTCCGTGGCATGGATACCTACCTACAACGTTTGACTATCGATGTGTGTGTGTGGTGGGTGGGGGGGAGGGGGCAAAGACCGATCGACTAGTATATGCCTGGGAAGGAGAGAGACCTAGCTATGTATTGAGGGAGATCGATCGGCATCGATGGATATGTGTAGCAGAGGAATAAGGTTGGGAGAACGAAAAGGTACAGCGTTGGAGGGTTGGTGGCAGAGTGGCGTCTCACAAAATGGTGGTAGAGGCCTGCCAGACAAACGGAGGGTATGAGTGCAATATCAATAAGAGAGGGCGGGGGATGTCTGTCTATCTATGCACGTCCATGTCAGAGACGGGTCGGGAGGTATGCAAGGATGATGAGGGGAGACGATATGGTTGTGGTAAGCATACATAACTACATAGGAAGATCAACCGTCGTGTGTCCGAGAAAGGGAGAGACATAACTAGCGAGGTAAGTGTATTGGTGCGTGGGGGAAATGAATTATAATCGACCTGGCTATATGTAGGGAGATCAGTACGTATACACGCCTGCATGTGTTAGAAGCAAATAAGGTCCGGAGAGACAGACAGGGGGAGAGGGGTGCGGCTAGGAGGTGGTGCGAGAGGCCTACCATGTCGAGGGGGGAGGAGTGTGCGAGTATGAGATCAATGAAAACAGGGGCGGGAGTGTGCACCTGCGTGGAACCGTATTGGACATAGGGGGCATGGACGGTGAGAAGAGAAGAGGGGAAGTATATATGTGTTTTTGGTAGGCACACTTGGCTGGAGAGGTATATCGACCGGTGTGTACCGGAAAGAAGGAGCCGGGGTCCTACACACACCGCAGGTGGACAACCTAAAGAGAAATAACGAACGTGCGGGAAGGAGGGGATGCTAAGGGTGGGTGAGGGGGGGCGGGCGTGTGCATGCATGATAGAAAGTTAGCGCTAGCTAGCTACAAATAGAAGAGGATCGTGAAGGTGTAAAATACTAACAAAGATCATAATTGATTATAAAAAAGTGGATATGGATACTTGAAGAAGATATCATAATGTAGAACATTGATTATAATTTGGGCTAATGTGTGGCTTTTGCAGCTCAGGTCTAAATACTTGTCATAATGTAGGGGGCGGGGCACTATACTTTGTGTGATAAACACGGTGAATGTATGGAACATGGTTTAGATTATGAATATATAGTTAGTACATCAAATGTACTATTATTTGGAATCAACATCAAGTGTATTCAAAAAATAGAATTCGACATCATATAGTGCACATAGTTCATATCTATCTCTATAGTAATCATGTGGTGTGTTATTAAGGTAATACACGAATGATGGTTGAAGTTGGCAACAATCATGATTGTAGATTCTTATTGAAATAGAGAAACGAATTCAAATTCAGTTCGAATTGCAGCGGTAGTATAGATATTTGGAATGCACTAAAATGTTGGTATGAGTAGGTTACATGCATTATACAACAAGCGAAAAAATTTAATTGGACATAACATGGATTCATACTCCCTCCTTCCATCTATATAGGGCGTAATGAGTTTTTTAAGACTGCCTTTGACTATTGACAAGATTAATAGTACATGACATGCACAATGTGAAAATTATATCATTGAAAGAACCTTTCATAGATGAATTTAATGGTGTGCTTTGTGTAAGTTGCATGTCATATATTATTGCTCTAATATTTGGTCAAAGTTAGCATCGAAAAACGCATTAGGCCCTATATAGATGGAAGGAGGGAGTAGCTTTGAATAGCATTTGTATAGTAAAACGGGGCAAGACTCTCTCTTTGTGTGATGTGAATAGTTTTATTTTTTTCGTTTTCTTTTTTGTTGAGGGAAGTGCGAATTGATTTGGTACATACAAGTACAATATTACTACACGTTAGGCTTGTCCCTAAAATTCAACCCGCGTTTTGTTATATCCCGAAAATTCAGATATCGTGCTCCCAAAACTGGCGCTTTCACAACTCGCGCCTTGCTATCCCGAAATACAATGCGCGCGAAAACTCCCTCCAGCTGCCAAATCCCGACATGCGAAAGCCCCCTTCTAACCCTGAGCCAAAAGGGCCGCTAGTTCAAATCGATGGGGGGTACTTTTGTAACACACCCTACATTTTGGACAAGCGTGTCCCTAAGTCATGGTTCACCCCCTCCCATTGCCCCCTTTTCGCCATTCAAAATACCAGGCCACCACAACCTCTCCGCTCCAGCCGCGAAACCCCACCCTCCTCCGTCCGCCACGTCACCGCTGCCTAGCAGGAGCCTCTTCCCCGACGACGTCGTCCACCGCAACAGCTCAACGTCCCTCGTCCACCTCCCCGGATGAGGATCCGTCGTCCATCTCGTCGTCCTGCCGGTTCAGCCGCCCCATCCTCCACCTCCAAGGAGCTGATCCGATGATGGCCTTGTCTATCGCGGCTGCTCCATTCCCACAACGCCGCCTTAACCTGCTCCACCAGAACCGCGACATCCTCACCAACTCCTAGGACGAAGCCGAGGCCTACTCGGCGCCACCAAAGAGGTTGTACACTCATCGCATCGCACCTTCTCCTTAAGTCGACCTCATGGCGCCGATGGTGCTCCATCCCGCACCGTCATGGAGCGGCTACCTTGAAGCCGGCGCTACGGGCGACATCTCCATGGCGGCTCTCCCCCAGTGTGAGGCCCCTTCGGCAGCAGCGTCCATACCAGTCGGATCTGCTGCTGCTCCTCCGGCTCTTGCTCGGTCGCTCATGATGCTGCTGCTGCTCTGGCTCTTGCTCGATCGCTCGCTCGCCTAGCTGTTGCTGCTCCGGCTCTCGCTCGCTTGCTCGCGCTGCTGCTGCTGCTCTCCCCCTTGCTCATGCTGCTGCTCTACTCCGATTTAGCTACACTTCAGTCGACTGAATCGACTTTTGGGTCAGTCGATTTTCAGGGGTGGGGGTGATGACCCACAAGTGGATCTATCGTAGTCCTTTCAATAAGTAAGAGTGTTGAACCCAACGAGGAGCAGAAGGAAATGATAAGCGGTTTCAGTAAGGTTTTGTCTGCAAGCACTGAAATTATAGGTGATAGATAGTTTTGTGATAAGATAAATAGTAACGAGCAACAAGTAAATAAAGTAAATAAGGTGCAGCAAGGTGGCCCAATCCTTTATGTAGCAAATGATAAGCCTAGACAATTTCTGATAATGATAAAGGAGCTCCCGAGGACACATTGGAAATTATCGTCAAGCTAGTTTTCATCACGCTCAAATGATTCGCGTTCGGTACTTTGATAATTTGATATGTGGGTGGACCGGTACTTGGGTACTGCCCTAACTTGGACAAGTATCCCACTTATGATTAACCCCTATTGCAAGCATCCGCAACTACAAAAGAAGTATTAAGGTAAACCTAACCACGGCATTAAACATATGGATCCATATCAGTCCCTAACGAAGCAACGCATAAATTAGGGTTTAAGCTTCTGTCACTCTAGCAACCCATCATCTACTTATTACTTCCCCATGCCTTCCTCTAGGCCCAAATAATGGTGAAGTGTCATGTAGTCGATGTTCACATAACACCACTAGAGGAAAAAACAACATACATCTCATCAAAATATCGAACGAATACCAAATTCACATGACTACTAATAGCAAGACTTCTCCCATGTCCTCAGGAACAAACGTAACTACTCACAAAGCATATTCATGTTCATAATCAGAGGAGTAATAATATGCATAAAGGATCTGAACATATGATCTTCCACCAAGTAAACCAATTAGTATCAACTACAAGGAGTAATCAACACTACTAGCAACCCACAGGTACCAATTTGTGGTTTTGATACAAGATTGGATACAAGAGATGAACTAGGGTTTTGAGCGGAGATGGTGCTGGTGAAGATGTTGATGGAGATTGAACCCCTCCCGGTGAGAGGATCGTTGGTGATGACGTTGGTGATGATTTCCCCCTCCTGGAGGGAAGTGTCCCCGGCAGAACAGCTCCGCCAGAGCCCTAGATTGATTCCGCCAAGGTTCCGCCTCGTGGCGGCGGAGTTTCGTCCCGTAAGCTTGCCCATGATTTTTTCCAGGGTAAAAGTGATGATATAGCAGAAGATGGATGCTGGAGGCCCACCAGGGGGCCCAAGAGATAGGGGCGCGCCCTATGGGGGGGCGCCTCCTGTCTCCTGGACAGGGTGTGGGGCCCCTGGCCTATTTCTTTCGCTCAAAAATTCTTATTAAATCCAAAAAGTTGTTTCGTGGAGTTTCATGATTTTTGGAGTTGTGCAAATTAGGTTCCAACATTTGCTCCTTTTCCAGCCAGAATTCCAGCTACCGGCATTCCCCCTCTTCATGGTAAACCTTGTAAAATAAGAGAGAATAGCCATAAGTATTGAGATATAATGTGTAATAACTGCCCATAATGCAATAAATATTGATATAAAAGCATGATGCAAAATGGACGTATCAACTCCCCCAAGCTTAGACCTCGCTTGTCCTCAAGCGGAAGCCAAAATTGAAAAATATGTCCACATGTTTAGAGATAGAGGTGTCGATAAAAATAAAATACGGACATGAGGGCATCATGATCATTCTAATAACAGCAACATATATAGATTTTGTCATATGATTTCCTATGCTCAAGTAACAAGCAATTCACAATGTCAAGTATGGTTCAAAAACTTCATTGGGAACTAACAAACTATAATCTCAGTCATTGAAGCAATTGCAATTTATCGTAACATCAGAAAGAGTCAATAATAGAGCTTTTCAGCAAGCTCACATACTCAACTATCTCGTAGTCTCTATAATTGCTAACACTCACGCAATACTTGTGGTTATAGAGTTTCAGCCGGACACTGAGAAAGATAGGGGCTTATTGTGTTGCCTCCCAACGTATTCACCTTTAGGTGATGTCAACAATAATAGCCCATGCTAACTTACATCCAATTGGATATATATATATCATGATCTTTCAAACACGAGGAGCTTGCCAAAGGATAAAATGAAAAAGGGAAAGGTGAGGATCACCTTGACTCAAGCATAAAGTAAAAACATAAAGTAAAAGATAGGCCCTTCGCAGAGGGAAGCAGAGGTTGTCATGCGCGTTTAGGGTTGATGCATAAAATCTTAATGCAAAAGAACGTCACTTTATATTGCCCCTTGTATGTGGACCTTTATTATGCAGTCCGTCGCTTTTATTACTTCCACAACAAGTTCGTACAAAGCTTATTTTCTCTGCACTAATAAGTCATACATATTTAGAGAGCAATTTTTATTGCTTGCACCGATGACAACTTACTTGAAGGATCTTACTCAATCCATAGGTAGGTATGGTGGACTCTCATGGCAAAACTGGGTTTAAGGATATTTGGAAGCACAAGTAGTATCTCTACTTGGTGCAAGGAATTTGGCTAGCATGAGGGGGAAAGGCAAGCTCAACATGTTTGGAAGGTCAATGACAATATACTTTAACTGAGATGTCGGAAAACATAAACCATTACGTTGTCTTCCTTGTCCAACATCAACTCTTTTAGCATGTCATACTTAATGAGTGCTTCACAATCATAAAAGATGTCCAAGATAATATATTTATATGTGAACCCCTCTTTCCTTATCACTTCCTATTAATTGCAACGATGACCAAGGCTACGTTCATCAACTCTCAACAATTTTTATGCCTCATACTTTCTATGTGTGAAGTTATCACTATCCATAAGATCAATATGAACTCTTTTATTCTTTCTACTTTCTCAAGATCATAGCAACATGGCAAAGCCCTTGACTCAACACTAAACTTTATTATAGATAGCACACAGACTCGATTACAAAAAGAGATCACAAAGCAAAACTCAAACTACTTGATATGAAAACTTCAAACTACTAGATCAAGATACTACTAAAAGGATCAAACTAAATAAAGCGGTAAAGATAGGAGTGTGATGGTGATACGATACCGGGGCACCTCCCCCAAGCTTGGCAGTTGCCAAGGGGAGTGCCCATACCCATGTGATTTTTTCCTCGGAGGTGGTGAAGTAGGAGTTGTTGATGATGTAGGCTTGTCGTTCGTCTTCCAAGGCATAGGCTCTCCATCATAAAAGGATAATCGAGTCTACGGGATCCTTAAATCTGCAGCCAAACTCATTCGCTTGAATCTATATTCATACTCACAGTTCTGGTTTTGCAGGTCATAGATCTGGGCTTGGAGGTGCTCGATTTTCTCTTGAAGCTTGAAGATGGCCTCCCCAATGACTTTAGCATCTAGCTTGTGGTTGTTGGTGAACTCCGTGATCATCATCTGGTTGGCGTTGAGTCCACGCTCCACCATCCCTTGACACTTGAAAACTTCCTGCTCCACGGCTTTGAGCTTTGTCTCCACGCTCCCGGTATGCCTTGGTCCCTCCACATCGCGGATGTGCAGCACCCCCTCACGCATCTCAATGGTTTGAGGGTGTTGCAGTACCTCCGTGAGATAGGGGTTGATAACCCTCTCGAAAAACTTGTCCTTGGGAGCGCTTGGAGACGCCATGATGCTCTAGATCTGAAACAGAAACAGCTCGAAACGAAAATAGACGATATTTGCATGATACGGTGGTCAAAACCTTCGGGAGTATATATAATGATTTTTTACCTACCGAAATATGTAACATACAAGAAAACAGAGTCTGGGAGGCACACAAGGTGCCCACGAGACAGGGGGCGCGCCCTACAGGGGGGCGCGCCCTCCACTCTCCTGGGAGTCTCGTGTCCCTTTCGGACTACTTCTTTCTTCCTAAAATTCTTAAATATTCCAAAACTGATAAAAATTGCCATTGGAGTTGTTTTGGAGTTCGTTTACTTACCGTACCACATACCTATACCTTTTCAGGGCCTGAAACGTTCTGGAAAGTGTCCCTTATGTATTCCTCAGGGGTTACGGTTTCAATAATATTAGTTTCAACATTGATAGGATTACTTTAAATATAGTGTTTAATTCTTTGACCGTTTACCACCCTCGGGTTTGTGCCTTCGAAGTTGTTGATTTTTATGGCACCAGAATGATAGACCTCCTCGATAACGTAGGGACCTTGCCATTTTGAGAAAAGTTTTCCTGCAAAAAATCTTAAACGAGAGTTGAATAATAACACATAATCGCCTACGTTAAACTCACGCTTTTGTATCCTCTTATCATGCCAGCGTTTGACTTTTTCTTTGAAAAGCTTGGCATTCTCATAGGCTTGGGTTCTCCATTCATCAAGTGAGCTAATATCAAATAACCTCTTCTCACCGGCAAGTTTGAAGTCATAATTGAGCTCTTTAATAGCCCAATATGCTTTATGTTCAAGTTCAAGAGGTAAATGACACGCTTTTCCATAAACCATCTTATAAGGAGACATACCCATAGGATTTTTGTATGCAGTTCTATAGGCCCATAATGCATCATCAAGTTTTTTGGACCAATTCTTTCTAGATCTATTCACAGTCTTTTGCAAAATTAATTTGAGCTCTCTATTGCTCAACTCTACTTGACCACTAGACTGCGGATGATAAGGAGATGCTATTCTATGATTGACATCATACTTAGCAAGCATCTTACGGAAAGCACCATGAATAAAATGTGAACCACCATCAGTCATAAGATATCTAGGGACTCCAAACCTCGGAAAAATAACTTCTTTAAGCATTTTAATAGAAGTGTTATGATCAGCACTACTAGTTGGAATAGCTTCTACCCACTTAGTAACGTAATCAACAGCAACTAAAATATGTGTATAACCATTAGAGGCAGGAAAAGGTCCCATATAATCAAAGCCCCAAACATCAAACGGTTCAATAACAAGAGAATAATTCATAGGCATTTCTTGACGTCTACTAATGTTACCTATTCTTTGACATTCATCACAAGATAAGACAAACTTACGAGCATCTTTGAAGAGAGTAGGCCAATAAAAACCAGATTGTAGTACCTTGTGTGCAGTTCTATCTCCAGCGTGGTGTCCTCCATAAGATTCAGAGTGACACTTACGTAGAATCTGTTCCTGTTCATGCTCAGGCACACAACGTCTAATAACACCATCTACTCCTTCTTTATAAAGGTGTGGATCATCCCAGAAGTAATGTCTTAAATCATAAAAGAACTTTTTCTTTTGCTGGTATGTGAAACTAGGCGGTATATATTTAGCAACAATGTAATTAGCATAATCAGCATACCAAGGAGCAGTACGAGAAGCATTGACGACCGCTAATTGTTCATCAGGAAAGCTATCATTAATAGGCAGTGGGTCATCAAGAACATTCTCTAACCTAGACAAGTTATCTGCAACGGGGTTCTCAGCTCCCTTTCTATCAATAATATGCAAGTCAAATTCTTGGAGCAAGAGAACCCATCTAATGAGTCTAGGCTTAGCATCTTTCTTTTCCATAAGATATTTAATAGCAGCATGATCAGTGTGAATAGTAAATTTGGAATCAACAATATAAGGTCTAAACTTATCACATGCAAACACAACTGCTAAGAACTCTTTTTCAGTAGTAGCATAATTTCTCTGGGCAGTATCAAGAGTCTTACTAGCATACTGGATAACATTCAATTTCTTATCAACTCTTTGCCCTAAAACAGCACCTACAGCATAATCACTAGCATCGCACATAATTTCAAAAGGTAAAATCAGGTGGCTGAAGAATAGGTGCAGTGATCAAAGCTTTCTTAAGTGTTTCAAACGCTTCTACACAATCATCATCAAAGACAAAAGGAATATCTTTTTGCAATAAATTAGTCAGAGGCCTAGAGATTTTAGAAAAGTCCTTAATGAACCTCCTATAAAAACCGGCATGACCAAGGAAACTTCTTATACCTTTTATGTCCTTGGGACATGGCATCTTTTCAATAGCATCAACTTTGGCTTTATCAACTTCAATACCTCTCTCGGAGATCTTGTGCCCCAAGACAATGCCTTCATTAACCATAAAGTGACACTTTTCCCAATTCAGGACGAGACTAGTGTCTTCGCATCTCTGCAAAACTCGATCAAGGTTGCTCAAACAATCATCAAAAGAGGATCCATAGACGGAGAAGTCATCCATGAATACCTCACAAATCTTTTCACAAAAATCAGAGAATATAGCCATCATGCATCTTTGAAAGGTAGCAGGTGCATTACATAAACCAAAAGGCATACGTCTATAAGCAAAAGTACCAAAAGGGCAAGTAAAAGTAGTTTTAGATTGATCCTTCGCTGACACAGGTATCTGAGAGAAACCAGAATAACCATCTAGAAAGCAAAAATGTGTGTGTTTGGATAGCCTTTCTAGCATTTGATCAATAAAAGGTAAAGGGTAATGATCTTTCTTAGTAGCTTTATTTAACTTACGGAAATCAATTACCATCCTATAACCTGTAATAATTCTTTGCGGGATCAATTCATCTTTATCATTAGGAACGACGGTAATACCTCCCTTTTTAGGGACACAATGGACAGGGCTTACCCATTCACTATCAGCAACGGGATAAATAATACCTGCCTCAAGGAGCTTTAGTATCTCCTTTCTTACCACTTCCTTCATCTTGGGATTTAATCGTCTTTGAGGATCTCTAACTGGTTTGGCATCTTTCTCCACTGAAATTTTGTGTTGACATAATGTGGGACTAATGCCCTTAAGATCATCCAGAGTATATCCAATAGCTGCTCGGTGCTTCTTCAGAGTTTTCAATAATCTTTCTTCTTCTTTCTCTGAAAGGTTAGCACTAATAATAACAGGATATATTTCTTTTTCATCAAGATAAGCATACTTAAGATTATCAGGTAATGGTTTGAGTTCAAACACGGGATCACCCTTGGGTGGAGGGGGATCCCCAAGAATTTCAACGGGAAGGTTATGTTTCAGCATAGGTTCCTGTTTAAGGAACACTTCATCTATTTCTTCCCTTTCCTTCATAAACATATCGTTTTCATGGTCTAGCAAATATTGTTCTAACGGATCAGTTGGAGGAACAGCAATGGAAGCAAGACCAATAATCTCATCCTTACTAGGTGGTTCCCTTTCACGAGGTTGTCTACTAAACTTAGCAAAATTAAACTCATGAGACATACCATCTATGCCAACAGTGACAATATTCTTTTCACAATTAATCTTAGCACTAGCAGTATTCAAGAAGGGTCTACCAAAAATAATGGGACAAAATCATCTTGTGGGGAAGCAAGAACAAGAAAATCAGCAGGGTATTTAACCTTCCCACACAAAACTTCAACATCTCTAACAATCCCAATAGGTTTAATGGTATCCCTATTAGCAAGCTTAATAGTAACATCAATGTCTTCTAATTCAACGGGTGCAATGTCGTGCATAATTTCTTTATAAAGATCATAAGGTATCGCACTAGCACTAGCACCCATATCACATAAGCCATGATAACAATGATCTCCTATTTTAACAGAAATAACAGGCATGCCTACGACAGGTCTACGTGTCTTAGTATCAGGTCTAGCAATATTAGCAGTCTCACCCAAGAAAGAAATAACATGCCCATCTAAGTCCTCATCCAAGAGATCTTTAACCATAGCAATACTAGGTTCAACATTAATTTGCTCAGGAGGTGTATAAGTCCTAGTATTACTCTTACGAACAACAGTCGAAGCTTTAGCATGATCCTTTATCCTAACAGGAAAAGGAGGTTTTTCAACATAAGCAGTAGGAACAATAGGATCACTATAGGTAATAGTCTTTTCTTCGACTGTAATAGGTGCAACTACTTTCACTTCAACAGGAGGATTATATTTAAACCACTTCTCCTTAGGGAGATCAACGTGAGTAGCAAAAGATTCACAAAAAGTAGCTACTATCTCAGAGTCAAGTCCATACTTAGCGCTAAATCCACGAAAAACATCGGTATCCATAAAAGATTTAACACAATCGAACTTAGGTGTCATACCTGACTCCTTACCATCGTCGGAACCCCAATCTTCAGAGTTGCGTTTAATTCTTTCCAATAAGTCCCATTTGAAATCAATAGTCTTCAGCATATAAGAACCAGCACAGGAAGTATCGAGCAGGTTGCGATTATCAAGAGAAAGCCGAGCATAAAATTCTGAATAATCATTTCCCGAGAGAGCTCATGATTGGGGCATGAATATAACATTGACTTAAGCCTCCCCCAAGCTTGAGCGATGCTTTCTCCTTCGCGAGGCCAGAAATTATATATGTAATTACGATCACGATGAACAAGATGCATAGGATAGAACTTCTGGTGAAATTCCAACTTCAATCGCTTATAATTCCAAGATCTTGTATCATCACATAGCCTATACCATGTCATTGCATCTCCCTTCAAAGATAAAGGGAAGACCTTCCTTTTGACAACATCATCGGGAATACCTGCAAGCTTAAATAATCCACAAACTTCATCCACAAAGATAAGGTGTAAATCGGGATGCAATGTTCCATCTCCTGCAAATGGATTAGCTAGCAGTTTCTCTATCATACCCGAAGGAATCTCAAAGTAAATATTTTCATAAAGTTCAGTAGGTTGAGGAGCAACTCTTTGCTCTTCTGGTTGGGGTGAAGATACCCCAAACAAGCCCCTCAAAGGATTAGTTTCCATAGTGACAAGTAACAAAAAATTTCAGCACACTATATAAATGTTTCCTTACCAAGTTCCACTCACCAAAAGCGCTACACTCCCCGGTAACGGCGCCAGAAAAGAGTCTTGATGACCCACAAGTGTAGGGGATCAATCGTAGTCCTTTCGATAAGTAAGAGTGTCAAACCCAACAAGGAGCAGAAGGAAATGATAAGCGGTTTTCAGTAAGGTTTTCTCTGCAAGCACACTGAAACTGTAGGTGATAGATAGTTTTGTGATAAGATAAATAGTAACAAACAACAAGTAAATAATGTAAATAAAGTGCAGCAAGGTGGCCCAATCCTTTATGTAGCAAAGGATAAGCCTAGACAATTTCTAATAATGATAAAGGAGCTCCCGAGGACACATTGGGAATTATCGTCAAGCTAGTTTTCATCACGATCAAATGATTCGCGTTCGGTACTTTGATAACTTGATATGTGGGTGGACCGGTACTTGGGTACTACCCTAACTTGGACAAGCATCCCACTTTTGATTAACACATATTGCAAGCATCCGCAAATACAAAAGAAGTATTAAGGTAAACCTAACCACAACATTAAACATATGGATCCATATCAGTCCCTAACGAAGCAACACATAAACTAGGGTTTAAGCTTCGGTCACTCTAGCAACCCATCATCTACTTATTACTTCCCTATGCCTTCCTATAGGCCCAAATAATGGTGAAGTGTCATGTAGTCGACATTCACATAACACCACTAGAGGAAAAGACAACATACATCTCATCAAAATATCGAACGAATACCAAATTCACATGACTACTAATAGCAAGACTTCTCCCATGTCCTCAGGAATAAACGTAATTACTCACAAAGCATATTCATGTTCATAATCAGAGGAGTAATAATATGCATAAAGGATCTGAACATATGATCTTCCACCAAGTAAACCAATTAGTATCAACTACAAGGAGTAATCAACACTATTAGCAACCCACATGTACTAATTTGTGGTTTTGATACAAGATTGGATACAAGAGATGAACTAGGGTTTTGAGAGGAGATGGTGCTGGTGAAGATGTTGATGGAGATTGACCCCCTCCCGATGAGAGGGTCGTTGGTGATGATTTCCCCCTCCCGGAGGGAAGTGTCCCGGGCAGAACAGCTCCGCCAGAGCCCTAGATTGATTCCGCCAAGGTTCCGCCTCGTGATGGCGGAGTTTCGTCCCGTAAGCTTGCCCATGATTTTTTCCAGGGTAAAAGTGATGATATATCAGAAGATGGAAGCCGGAGGCCCACCAGGGGGTCCAGGAGGTAGGGGGCGTGCCCTATAGGGGGGGGCGCCCCCTGTCTCCTGGACAGGGTGTAGGCCCCTGGCCTATTTCTTTCGCTCAGAAATTCTTATTAGATCCAAAAAGTTGTTTTGTGGAGTTTCAGGACTTTTGGAGTTGTGTAGAATAGGTTTCCAACGTTTGCTCCTTTTCCAGCCAGAATTCCAGCTGCCGGCATTCCCCCTCTTCATGGTAAACCTTCTAAAATAAGAGAGAATAGCCATAAGTATTGAGATATAATGTGTAATAACAGCCCATAATGCAATAAATATTGATATAAAAGCATGATGTAAAATGGACGTATCAGGGGGGCTCGCCGGAGTTAAGGAAGAACCACCCGCAGTAGGGACGGGGGCTCACCAGAGAGGTACACCACTATCTATCTTAGGGTTCAGGGTGGGGGCGGGGGGCCTAGAGGGCTGGCCGGGGCGGCGGGGCGGCGGCGGACTGGTGGTGGGGAGTTGTTTTGGGGCGGCGAGGCGGCGCTGGGGCTGGCAGTTCGGCCGGTGGTGGCTGGCGGCTCAGGGGGGTGCAGGTTGAAGATGAACTTCAGGCCCTCCCTAAACTACATGTCAAGTGCCTCTCTACTACCATTGCATTCAGTTTCAACAGTAACATTTAGATTCCACAGTAAATTTCAGTTTCGACTGTTAAGTTCAGAGTCAACAGTGTTTACCTCATCTGTTGTAGTCAGGTGGTTTTTGGTGATGTAAATTTTACATATATTTTACATCATCTATTGGAGATGCTATTAGAATCCCACTTGAGATTGACGATGTATGTCTTGTGCTGCTTCAGCCTTGACGTCTTACGGCTCACCGGAGCTGCTCCAACGATAGAACGATCCATCACAACAGAGCAGTGCCCTGGACGCCATCTACAGATTCCTCAGATCTTCCTGCACACCGCTGACAGCCACCTCTGCCTCAACTGCTTCAGCGACCAACCCAATGATGCTGAGGTCGACACGGCTACGGCAAAGAGGTTGTACACTTGTTGCATCACTTATTACTATACATTCATGTCGATCCATTAGGGCTATTTTGGTTCAACGGAAAAACATAGTGTCGGTGTCAAAACCGGCAGATCTCGGGTAGGGGGTTCCGAACTGTGCGTCTAGGCAAATGGTAATAGGAGACAAGGGACACGATGTTTTTACCCAGGTTCGGGCCCTCTCGGTGGAGGTAAAACCCTACTCCTGCTTGATTAATATTGATGATATGGGTAGTACAAGAGTTGATCTACCATGAGATCAGAGAGGCTAAACCCTAGAAGCTAGCCTAAGGTATGATTGTTGTTCGTCCTACGGACTAAAACTCTCCGGTTTATATAGACACTGGAGAGGGCTAGGGTTACACAGAGTCGGTTACAATGGGAGGAGATCTTCATATCGTATCGCCAAGCTTGCCTTCCACGCCAAGGAAAGTCCCTATCCGGACACGGGACGGAGTCTTCAATCTTGTATCTTCATAGTCCGGGAGTCCGGCCAAAGGTCATAGTCCGGCCATCCGGACACCCCCTAATCCAGGACTCCCTCAGTAGCCCCTGAACCTGGCTTCAATGACGATGAGTCTGGCGCGCCAATTGTCTTCGGCATTGCGAGGCGGGTTCCTCCTCCAAATACTTCATAGAAGATGTTTGAACACAAGGATAGTGTCCGGCTCTGCAAAAGTAGGTTCCACATACCACCAATATTTACACAAATCTAATCTGCTAACGTATTCCGCGGTGTGACATCATGCCATGGTGAAGTCTTTATTCGAATCATTTTACTGTTCCACCTTAGCGCGTTTAGCGAGACGGTTTCCTTGGCACGTCTTGTCGATGCAGAGATCGTGTCCCCTTTTTCTGGGATTCTCATCAATACGGGTGTGGGTAACCCAACCGTGCCTTTTGGTATGACTCTCTAATTGAAAGCGAGTCCCAAACGGTTACGGGGGGGGGGGCTCTTGGTATTCCACTCTTTTATAAAGAGACCAAGGCTCGACTCCCTTTTCTTTCAATCCAATCGAATCCGCCCCTCGCCTCGAGTTCCAACACTCAAAGCTTCTAGTTTTAGGCGCTTCGGACTTTCGACGATGTTCGGTTCCGACCTTCAAGGCCAGTGGGTGCCTTCCTCCGTTACGGAAGAAGACGTGCGAAAGCTGAGAGATGCCAGGTATCTAACCGGCGAAATCTCGCATAGGCTGCCTGCCCAAGGGCATGCCATTCCTTCTCCCCAGCCTGGTGAGAGCGTGGTGTTCAAAGCTCACTTCCTTCGGGGGATAGGCTTCCCGATTGATCCCTTCGTGAGGGGGCTGATGTTCTATTACGGGCTGGAATTCCTCGACCTAGCTCCGGAGTCCATCCTCCAAATTTCATCATTCATCGTTGTGTGTGAAGCCTTCCTCCATATCACCCCTCACTTCGGATTGTGGCTTAGAACCTTCAAGGTGGAGCCGAAGATGATCGAGGGGCAGCACGCTCAGTGCGGAGGAGCTATCATAAGCAAGATAGTCGGTGCTACATGGCCCGAGGGCACTTTCCAAGAAGAGTTCGGCTTATGGCAACGGGACTGGTTTTACATCACAGCCCCCAGGGGCACCACATGGGTGGCGCCACCTGCTTTTCGCTGGGGTCCCCCACCATGGCGAGCGTCATGGGTCAATGAAGGGCTTATCTGGGGGCCGTCCAAAGACGTGCCCCTTCTGCAGGACCGCATTCGAGATCTCCTAGAAAGAGATATTAACTTGACCGTGGTGGTGCAAGTTTTGCTGATTCGCCGCACGCTACCCTGCAAACGTCGCCCTCTCCGCCTGTGGGAATTTAATCCGGAGGGACCGCGAGTCCTCCAACACTTTATGGGCGCGACGCCCATGGAGATGTACAAATTGTTCTTCGGACCACAAGCAAGATGTCCGGACTTGTCCGAGGACGCAGGTCTGAGCTGCAATCGCCAGGATGCTAAGGTAAGTAGCTCCGTATTTGGACACACCATTCGTATTTTCATCATAAAGTTGCCTTTTAACAGAGCTATCCTTTGAACAGGAGTGGATAGCGAAGGCCAAGCTTATCAGGTTTCCAGCCCCCCTGCCCGAGACCGTGCCGAATCCCGTGTTAACCAGGATGCTGGAGATTATGCTTTCGGCAGAGGGCGAAGAGGGGAATCAAGGAGCTACCGCCTCCATGGAGGAGACTGTCAGGGAGGGAGGAATCGAGAATTCCCCCAACCTGGGAAAGAAAAGGAGTGCCTCTGAAGACCTGGAGGGGATGACCTCGAAACGGGGGAAGAAATCTTTGTCAGAGGATCCGGCACCGGAAACAGCCCCGGCCGCATTGCGCCCTCAAGGGGATCAGCTTTCCTCCGAGCCGTAAGTAAAGAGAGGGGTTCAAAAATTAGTGGCATCCCTACTTTATTTCTGAAGAAGATAACCAAAATATTACCTTGCAGTTCAGATCTCAACCCTTCTCAGCAGAGCTCGTCTTCCGGGGATCTTCGTCCGGAGATGATGGAGAGCGAAACACCTCCCCTAGCTGCACAGACTTACGAGGCAGGCGACCCCGAGGTGTCGTCCCGACGGGTTTCTCCAACTCCGGATCCAGAAAAGGGTCGTCGGTCTAGTCCGGTGCCCGCTGGTGCGCGGTCGGAGAGGCTGAGGGATCTGCTTGGGTGAGCGTCTGTCTCAGAAGAACATCGTATGTTGATGAACACGGTGATAGGAAGGATTTCATCCGCGGAAAGCGGGTTGTACGAGGCCGCCAGGAGTTTACTGACAGGCTTTGAGGTACGTGAAAAGGTGTACCTTTTGGCAGAGCCGCAAAAAATGCGCCCTGTATAAATAGTAGCCCCTGAGACTCGGTGTGTCGTCAAGAGTGATGGCGCACAGAGGATCAAAACCCCAGGTATAAAATGTCACCTTTTTATGAAGGTGGCGAGGCGTTCGGTGGCTAGCCGGACTGATGAATCTGTCGAGCTAAAGCGGCAACTTGACGTGGCGGATGTCAACATCGCGCTTGTAAATAAGCGGCTAGACGAGGCACAAGGTATGCTCCACAGATATCTGATAAGAGGAGTTCGATGCTCATGCCTTACAATATATGTGCTTATTGCAGATAGTGCTGCTGCCGTGGAGAACCTTCGGGCGGAACTTGCCCGAGCCAAGGAGCAAGCAAGGAAAAGTGATGCGGCTGCCGTTAAGGCGGCTAAAGAGCTGAAAGCCGAACAGGCTGCTCACTGCCAGAGTAAGAAGGTAATAACCGAGATGGCTATAAAATTGAAGGATGTTGCCGACCGCTGTAAGTTTCTCGAACAAGAAGAAAGGGCGGCTCGGAAGGATCTTGAGAAGATCACTGCCGAGGCCAAGGATACTTGCTCTGCAATGAGAGCCATGAAGGAGGAGCTGCGTCAGGCCGAAGATATCACGGCTGGAAAGCCCTATATGCTGCGGATGAAGTTCGGGGATCCTAGGTATGCTCCGTTAGACCGGCAGTGCAGTGCGGAAAACACTTATCTAGATGTGGCAGCGAGTGCGGCGGACGCAACCGAACACTTCCGAGGTCGAGGTGACCATAAATTGGAAGAACTTTTTTGGTCGCAATTCCACAATCCAGAACGCCCACTTTCGGTATCCGACCGTTTGGCCGCCTTTGCGGAGCTGAACAGGTTATCCGGACTCGCCATGAAGTATGTTGCGAGTCGTTTGTGGCCGGGGGAGCCAGAGCCGAAGAGTTATTTTGGATTGGTGCAGCAGTTCCTTGGTTCTGTGCCGCATGTTGATGCAATGAAGAGGTCGGCGTGCATAGAGGGTGCACAAATGGCTCTTGCCTGTGTCAAGACATACTGGGGGGATATGAAGGCCAGTGTTGTCGCATCCCAGGATTCGGACGAAGGCCGGGTACCTGCCAGGCACTACTTTGAGGAAGTTCTTCCAGGCGCTCGTTTAATAGAAGCGCAGTGCTCGAAGGATGTTGTGTTTGAATAGCAGGTGCTATTGTAAAAGAAATATTTTGATAGAATATAAAAGCTTTTTATACTTGTGCTTTGCAAGAATTATAATACCTCCTGTGCGGCCGTTAATGTATATGTGTATATAACCTGAAAGATGGCAGTCGTTGGCTTCAGCCCCCACGCATATAATGCGTTCGCAAAAAAGGTGCCTTTTCACACTTAACCCAATGTCTTGGTCCTACAAAGGAGGTGATCGCGTGGCGAACTAGGCAACCGGACTATAATGCTTTATCACTTTCACTTAGCCATAGGAGTTTGACATTGGGGCTACTTAATAGCCCCTGGAGGCACTGCGCTTGCCCGAATTCGGGGCGTGTGTGTGCCTGACCGGGAAGCGGTCCTTCGTTAATGCGGAGGAATCCTAAAGATTCCGAGAGTCATCGAGTGGTTGACCAATCTCTCGCTATATCATGACAGTCAGTTTTCGGCTTTCTCTATTGAGGTGCTCGGCTGGCCGAACCGGGGCACAATCGCAGTAGTTCTCCTGGTGCCGCGTTAGCTGATATAACGCAACGTAAGGCAGCAAAACACAGGAGCCGGGCAAACCCAACATTTGACCAAAGACATGATTCGGAGATGATGCATATAAGGCCAAACTCGCGACGCCGAACACTCCCTAAGGTATTCGGTCTTTATGAAGACGGGCCAAAACAGAGCCCTTGGTAAAAAAGCCCCTGGTGTCCAGGTACGCGCAAAATTCTGGCGTGGCCATATGCGAATACGCCGGCCTCCTCCTCGGTTATAGCGAAAACCGGGGGATGTTGTCAACAAGAGAGAGTAAAAAAGGTTTACGCAGGGTCTTAATCTGAAAAGAATCCTTATAACGGGTCCCTACTGCACGTCTGCGCCTGTGTCTCCGTTGTGCCGTATCCTGGACGGGCGTAGCACGGTGTTCGTCTGCGAAAAAGAGGAACTTTAGTAATAAATAAGCGTGCGAGAAATTTATATTAGAATAAACAAAATATAGTTGGAGCAAGAAGTGAGCCGTATTGTCTCCTGGCATGAACACGTGGAGCCCCTTGTACAGGGTTATGCGGCTATTAAGCCCATGTATGTTGACGTCGGACTCGTCTAGCCGTGTCCGGAATAGTAGGGCTGGATTAGTGTGCGGCTGTCCAGGCGGCCGCACCATTACCCGTACTTTGGGGGTCAATTGATATTCCCCTGTAATGAGCTGATGCCTCGTGGGCCGGGCATTTTAAGTGTAAGGGATGCATAATGTGGTATTGCGTTAAAGCGGGCGAAAGCTTCACGTCCCAGTAGCGCTTGATAGCGACTTACGAATGGGGCGATGTGGAAGGTTAGCTTTTCGCTTCGGAAGTTGTCAGGTGAGCCGAACGTGAATTCTAACAAAAGGGAACCCATACTCTGGATATCTGGACCCGGCGTGACTCCTTGAAAGGAAGTGTTGCCATGGCGGATTATAGCTGGGTTTACCGCTAGTTTGCGGATTGTGTCCTGATATAACAGGTTTAAGTCACTGTCGCCGTCCATAAGGACTCGTGTAAATTGTAGTCCGTCAATAATCGGATTCAAGACCAAGGCAGTCCAGCCTGTGTTCCGGGCCCCTCTGGAGTAATCCTGATAATCAAAGGTGATTGGTTGTAACAACTGTGGCGGTGCTCCTCTGGGGCTGGCCGTATGGCGCGTATCTTCATGAGCGCCGTTCTGTTTTTCCCTTTTGTCATCTGAAGTGAATTTACTGTTTTGACTTCTTGTGGGAACTTCTTTTGTTCTCCGGTGTTCTGCTTGTGGGGTGCGTCGTCATCCTCGCTTGCTGTGTCGAGCCCCTTGTGTTCGGCGTTGAGTTTACCGGACTGTTTGAAGACCCAACAATCTCTATGGGTATGGTTTGCAGGTCTCCCGGGGGTATTGTGGATTTGACATATTTTGTCCAGGATTTTGTTGAGGTTAGACAGCTCGTCCCTGTCATCTTTGGGTGGCGGTTTTTTCTGATTTTGCCGAGATCTTTTGAATCCGGCGTTGACTGCCGTGCTCATCGAGCTATTATCCTTGATCCGGCGCTATTCTTTGTTACGGCGCAGTTTCCCGTTTCCATCTCTGAGTTCGGATGTACTCGGGTCGCTGGTGCTGCTTCTTGCCAACCAGCTATCCTCTCCTGCGCAAAAGCGGGTCATGAGGCTTGTTAATGCGGCCATTGTTCTTGGCTTTTATTGGCCGAGGTGTCTGGCAAGCCATTCGTCTCGGACGCTATGTTTGAAAGCTGCTAGGGCCTCGGGGTTCGGACAGTCGACTATCTGATTCTTTTTAGTAAGGAATCTATTCCAGAGTTTCTGGGCTGACTCTCGAGGCTGCTGAGTTATATGACTCAGATCATCTGCATCCGGAGGTCGGACATAGGTCCCTTGAAAATTTGCTTGGAAAGCATCTTCGAGCGCTTCCCAACTTCCCATGGTGTTTTCAGGAAGGCTTTTAAGCCAATGCCGGGCTGGCCCTTTAAGCTTAAGGGGTAAGTATTTTATGGCGTGGAGGTCATCTCCTCTGGCCATGTGTATGGGGAGGATGTAATCCTCGATCCAGACTCCAGGGTCTGTTGTTCCGTCGTATGCTTCTATATTCACGGGCTTGAATCCCGCTGGGAATTCATGATCCAGCACCTCATCGGTAAAACATAGGGGATGTGCGGCGCCCCTGTATGTAGGTGTGCCGCGATGTTCAAATATGTTTTGCATTGCATTGCTCACTAGAGCTTGCTTTCTTGGCCCATAGATGGATCTGGTTGGGCCAGTTTTTTGATGCGAATCCTTGGGCGGATCGCGCGCCGTATTGAGTGCGGCGCCCTTTGTCGCTTGATATCGATCGTGGGGTCGTCTATCCGACCTTGTGGCTTCCTTATTTTTTGACTGTGGGGGCTCTATGGCCTCTTCGTCAAATTCCGGTAGTAGTTTCCGCTTCGGATAGCTCTTTGTGTGACGACTGTTACCGTACTTGTGGGAGGTATTGAGTACTTTGCCCCATCTGATCCTGAGTGCATCTTCCGCTGTTTTGAGCCTCCGCTTCTGCTTTTTCAGGCTACGTGCAGTGGCGATGAGCCTTTGGTGGAGGTTCTGATGTTCCAGCAATTTGTCCAGCGTGAGGTCATCCGGACTGTTATCTTTCCTGGGGATTGGTTGTTCGGATTGTCCACCCTGTTTGGATGGTTGCTCGATGGCATGTTCGTTTTCCGTTGATTCTCCCTGCTCTATGGCTGGGTCTTTGTCGAGGTGGGGCTTGGCGTGGCGCTTACATCGCCACTTTGATTGTTTTTCGAGGGAGCGATCCCTGGTTGCGCCCTTTTGATCCTCGTTATCATCTCTTTTAGGTGTGTCCACCATGTATACATCGCATGATGAGGTGGCTTTCCAGTGCCCTATAGGTGCTGGTTCTTGGTCGTCTCCTCCATCGGCGTCCATACCATCGATGTCTTCGGAGTCGTAGTCGAGCATGTTGGTTAGATCGTCGACAGTGGCTACCAAGTGGGTGGTGGGTGGGTTTCGAGTTTCTTCGTCGTCCGCGTCCCAACCCTGCTGACCATAGTCCGGCCAGGGCTCTCCTAACAAAGAGAGAGACTTTAGTGAATCCAGGATATCGCCAAAGGGTGAGTGCTGAAAGACGTCCGCGGCGGTGAACTCCATGATCGGAGCCCAATCGAGTTCGGTCGGAAGGGGTGCGGAATATTCAGAGTCCGGAATGGAGTCCGGCACCTTGGAGACACGGGCCTTGCAAAGGACTAGGCTGGTATTCGGCTCTCTCGCCGTAGAGATCGCGGAGCCTGGGGCGGCGTCCAACCGTCCGTCCCCGACTGGCGCAGTTGGCTCCGAGCTAATGGTCGGAGCGGGCACCTTAGCGGCACTCTGGGCGCTGTCCAACGACAGAGCTAGGTCATGCCCATTGAGACAGTGTGGCACACTCGGCCGTGGCCCGAATCCGTCGAAGATCAAGTCCCCGCAGATGTCGGCCGTGTAGTTTAAGCTTCCAAACTTGACCTGATGACTAGGGGCATAGCTTTCGATCTGCTCCAGATGGCCAAGCGAGTTGGCCCGCAGTACAAAGCCGCTGAATACGAAGATCTGTCCGGGGAGAAAAGTCTCACCCTGGACCGCGTCGTGGTTGATGATCAAAGAAGCCATCGGGCCTAAAGGCGACGACACAGAGGAACTCTCAATGAAAGCACCAATGTCGGTGTCAAAACTGGCGGATCTCGGGTAGGGGGTCCCGAACTGTGCGTCTAGGCGGATGGTAACAAGAGACAAGGGACACGATGTTTTTACCCAGGTTCGGGCCCTCTCGGTGGAGGTAAAACCCTACTCCTGCTTGATTAATATTGATGATATGGGTAGTACAAGAGTTCATCTACCACGAGATCAGAGAGGTTAAACCCTAGAAGCTAGCCTATGGTATGATTGTTGTTCGTCCTACGGACTAAAACTCTCCGGTTAATATAGACACCGGAGAGGGCTAGGGTTACACAGAGTCGGTTACAATGGGAGGAGATCTTCATATCGTATCGCCAAGCTTGCCTTCCACGCCAAGGAAAGTCCCTATCCGGACATGGGACGGAGTCTTCAATCTTGTATCTTCATAGTCCGGGAGTCCGGCCAAAGGTCATAGTCCAGCCATCCGGACAC
Source organism: Triticum aestivum (assembly GCF_018294505.1). Lineage (NCBI taxonomy): Eukaryota > Viridiplantae > Streptophyta > Magnoliopsida > Poales > Poaceae > Triticum > Triticum aestivum. The sequence continues at coordinate 479,141,128 of NC_057798.1, read as the reverse complement.
CCCCTAATCCAGGACTCCCTCACATAGCAATAGGGAATTTTCCAATGGCACTCTACTATTCAATTATTCATCCATTTTGTTGAAAGGAATGAAGCAAAACATCCACCTGGACCTACTTTTCAAGATCCTATGCATGAAAACAAGACCAACTGCATTAGTGGCAGAATAACATTCTAAATGTATATGCTTTCATATGGTTTCACTTTATTTTGGCCATGTTTCTTTGCATTCCTCTGCTCTTCCAATTCCTGTAAACCAAACACCCAAGTTGACAGAAATCATGTGTTTACAAATGCTCCGTTTACCATGTGCATTCCTATCCTATTCTGGTGTTTTTCCTATCCCTGCGTTTTTAGAATCATGCAAGCCAAATGAGCCCTTACAGAATTACTTCAGTTACAGGTAGGTGTCGAAGGGAACTTTGTGTGGTTTGTCCTGCTCCTGCCGTAACGTCGTCCACCTCACCTGAGCTGCTCCATCGATAGAAGCATCCACAAAACTAGACATCACGACTCCTGACCGTCTTTCACCGCCTCAGATCTCCTTACCTGCCGCCGGCACCCACCACAACGGCATCATCATCATCGACTTAGCAGATGAACCTGAGGGGTACATGGGTCCACAAGAGAGGTCGCACTCTTTTGTTTCTTCTTATGTTATACATTGCTTAAAATTACCTGCTACTTTATCGTCCTGTTCACCTCTTGGACTCCAAGTCAGGTCCAAATTAATGTTCAAACTTGAGTTCTAAATTAGTTGTGGGGCACATATCGAGGCAGCAATGAATAGTATGTCTGTCTAATATCTGGTTCACCTAGGGTATGCCTATGTTGTTCATCTTGGGTGGGAAACAAATAGTAAAGCAATCATCATCTGTCTTTTTATTAAGTTAAAGCAATCATCAGCCTGCTATCATTATTTTTGGATCCATCCACTGGTTGTTACCATCACTCTAAATTTCTGCATGCTCTCCTTACATAATCTCACCATATTTTTTTGTATGCATGTCAGATATTGTACACAGTCATGTTCAACATGTAGAGAAAAAGAGAAGAGTTTTGCGCGGCAATACAATGTCATGCAGACATCGCTCCATGGTGGGTTCAATGGCAAACCCTCCCCACCCCTCTCCAGATTGTAATCCAGAGGAAGATATCTGTTCTGAGGCGGATTCAGACGATGCTGACCACTCCTATTTACCCCCCAAGGTGTTTGCTCTACCTTGGCATGATGATGTTAGTCATATCATGCATATGTTGCCTTGCAGTGCCTACTTTTGACATCATATACGTCATCTGCTTAGTTTAGACATGTTCTGTAATGCCACCTGTTTAGTTTCTATATCATATATGGGAATTATGCAGTCTCATGTCTTTTAGCCAGCCATAATATATGTGAAATGTGCAATGCCATCCTATTTAAACAGGCAACATATATTTGAATGATATCTTGCCCATCCTTTTCTTCATTACATTTCCATTTGTCGACAATGTTTGTACATTAAACTACTCTTCCTGTGAATCAGCCATTTGGGTGGGAGATGGAAAATGTGGAGTGAAAACAAGGCCTTTAGAGAAGACAATGCTACATGTCAAAGCAGATCTCTTGTTGGGTCCCGATAGCTCCTCAGAGATGGATTCAGAGACAGATGACCAGTCCTATTCCCCACCGAGGTGTATGTTCTAACTTGGCACAGTTATACTGCTCATATCATGCATATGGTGTCTTGCATTGCATAGTTTAGAAATCATATACACAATATTCAACACCATGTTCTTAGTTCAGACATCATATCGAATGCCCTCTGTTTAGCATATAAATCACATATGTGAATTAAATGATGTGATCCTGATTACTTAGATAACATGTAGGTGAATTATGCCATGCGATCCTGTTTAGTTATTCATCATACCTTTGAATTATGTTATGCTATGCTATCCAGTTTAGATAGACATCATATATGTGAAATTATATCATGCTATCCGTTTTAGTTAAACAATATACATGTAAACTATTTCATGCCCTCTTTTTTCCACACTATCTATTGCATATGTCTCTCATACAATGTGTGTACATTCAACTATGTTTCCTGTTTATCAGCCATTTGAATTGGAGCGGGTGATGCCAGTATCTAGCGGACTAAAAACATGGTCTTCAAATAAAACAATGCTACCTCTTGGTGGAGATAGCACCCCGGTTGTACATGCACGAGAACCAGCCCTACCACACATAACCCAAACTCTCGCAGATTGTACCCCTACTGTGATGGACAGAGAACCAGCTTCACCCAATCTAACCCCAACCCCAGCAGATAGTAACCCAATTCCTGCTGACACGGCACCATCTCCACCACAGAGCTCCCAAACAAGAGCAGTTAGTAAGGCAGCTCCAGTGCCCAAAGGGCCTAGTACTACCACGGCGAACCCCAACTCCACCAGTTAGTACGCCTATTCCTATGGAGGAAGCACAACCAGCTAGTCGTTGTTTAGCATCTATCGCATTTGATGTTGTTAAATCTTATGTACATATCTTCCCATCTTGGAAATATTATACTGAAGATGAAGGAAAATGCCAGTTGGAGGTGTTTATCTAGGAGTTATGTGTAAGTAATGTTATTCATGGCAATTACTTTGCTTTGTCCCATACATCCTACCTCCATTATGGTTATAAAACAACAAATTTTCCCATTTTTCTCTATAGAGAAGGACCAATTTGGAAACTCAGGATGAGGTAACCTGTGCTAATACCTCTGCTATCTTCAAAAATGTTTGGTGGCAGTATCAAAATTACTTGAAGAAAACGTACTTCACCGGCAAAGAAACTCATCAAATTCCCTTACGTTCCCCTGAGAGACATTTACTGGACGATGACTGGGAACGCCTTGTTCTGTACTGGTCCCAAACCAAGAATGTGGTAAGGTCTATGATCTCATTTTCTATTTTTAAGTACTATATTCTTGCGTCTTATTGTACTCTGTTCATGTAGAAGAAGTGCCTAAACCTAAAGAACAATTGTGATTGCTATCGTGCATAGTGCTTTGCTCTTGTATCACTGTATTTACTCATACAAACTTATTTTTAAATTGAAGGATCCAATCGAAACTCCAATGGCACAGCAGATATGTTCACGCATGTTTCTTTAACAGGTTTGCTCTTATCAATAGCTCTGTTGATTTCAATTTCAATTGTGTATACAGTTGACTTCTCATATCATGCACATTACTAGCATCACAACAGAGCCAATAGTGTTGTTGTACATGTAGACCCGTGGTACCCATCTGAAATGTTGTTGTGCCGTGTAGTTTCCCACGCTTTGTATTTTTTCACTGCTGCTTTGTCTTGAACTGATATGATTTGAACTGTGTCTCTATTTTGATTTGGCAAGACAGTGCAGTGACCATAGGACATAGATATATGTTTGTTTGATGCTTTTATTATGTAGTAGTACTTGGCAATAGAAGACTTGGTAGTTTAATCGTGTCCACCTTACTAATGAACTAGTTCACCGAAATGAGTTTCATATACTAGTACATGCTAAACATGTTATGTGTCTGCTTGTTTCTTCTTTTAGAATGCTGACACAATATTGGGGAAGAGTGCCTTATTAAGCAATGGTAAAGGAAGTAATGCAGATAAGGTTCAGGATAGTGACACATCCTTGTTGGTCTCCAACAAAGCTGATAAAACAGTTAAGGAAGACTATCTTGAATACATTGATCAGCTGTGCTGCGACAAGAAGCAGAAGGACTGCGGAAGTCCCTGGAGCATTCAGATGCATACTTTCTGGTGCAACAGCAAGCGTTGGAGGATTTTAGCACCAAACAAGACAAAGCTAATAAGCTTGCTAAGCTTATTGCCAGCATGGTAGATACCCAGGATAACATTTCTTGAGCTCTTCTGAAGTCGTTTCAGTTATGCTCTTCTATTGCTGCCGCATTTATTTGCACTGGTGGCCAATTTTGACGGCCAGTGTATGTAATATGCTGCTTTGTTCCCTATATTTGCACTGGTGGCGAACTTTGATGCCCAGTGGATGTAATATGTGTAATAGTGGTAATAGGCTAGTGTTAATTGCTTGCTTATTTATTTCCTTATTGTCTTGTTTAGTTGTTTGCTTGTAGTCACTGCAGTTATTTTTCTGTGTTTCTCTAGTCACCACAATAGCCTATTTTAGGTAACTAGGCCAAAATAATCATGGCAACATACGGACTGTTGTAACCATGGGCCTGCTGCGGGCCGTATGATCCATGGGCCTTCTACGGGCCGCATGATCCATTGGCCTTCTATACGGGCTGTAGGATCCATGGGCCTTCTACGGGCCGTAGGATCCATGGGCCTTCTATGGGCCGTACGATCCATGGGCCTTCTACCGGTCGTATAATCCATGGGCCTTATATGGGCCGTAGGATCCATGGGCCTTCTACAGGGCGTATCATCATTTTGCCAATCATGGGCCATACTATTCTTGGACCATAACGGGCTGTTAATAGGCCGTATTTGATAACTCTAAAAAACCAGCCCAACGGTTTTTTTTACATGAAAAGGGCCCAACATATTAACGGGCCACAAACGGGCCGACTATAACGACGGGCTAAATTTGGCCCACAAGTAGAAAATGACAGTAACGGGCCATAACCGAATGTTGGAAATGAGCCCAAGAATAAATGGGCCCTGAGAAGGCCGAAAGATAACTTGGGCTGGAAACAGCCCAATGGAATAATGGGCCGTTAATGGATATAAAGTGATACGCTGTTCATTACGGGCCAGTTTCACCACGGGCCATTAATGGGCCAAGAGTTACAAAGGGCCTCATATGAGCCGAAAGAAGTCATGGGTCATACATGGGCCGGAAGTTAAAATGGGCTGGAATCATATTGGATGGCCCAGGTGATGCTAGTGGGCCTAATTCGGAGAGGTCGTAACAGGCCCTGGGTTAGCGGGCTGTAAATGGGCTATATGCGAACAGGTCGTTAACAGGCTTTCCGTGGGCCGGCCCGCCACCTTTTGACCAAGTCAAACGGGCCAGCCTTTTCACAAGAATGGGCCTCTGTTGGGTCGTGCCACGTGTCGACGTATCATAGGCTCCTTGGGCCAATGAGTGGATGACATCTGTCCCAACGGTGAGCCGACACGTGTTTCCTCCAGCCAATGATGATTTTACACGTGGAAAATCCCCATTGGTCGGGGCTGTTAACGGGTTATCGGATCCAAAACCGGACCCGATAGCTTAACGGTGTTCAGTTATGGTGGATGCCACGTGTCGTTCACCCCTGACGAAAGCACTTCTGTGACGCGCAATTTATGGTCATGGAAGTGGACACTTCCATGATGATAATTTTGGTAATGTCATGGAACACTTCTACGACAACATAGGTATGAATATGTTGATTCTGTCATAAAATCATCACCGATGTACATGCACGACAGAAAAACACGACCTACTGTGACAAACACGTATCATCACGGAAGTGTATTTTGTTGTAGTGACGGTGCTTCTTCAGAGCTTTCAATAATTTCTCTTCTTTATGCTCTGAAAGTTTAGCAATAATAATAACAAGATATATACTATTTTCATAAAGATAAGCATATCTAAGAGTATCGGGTAATTGTTTAAGCTCAAACACGGGATCACCCTTGGGTGGAGGAGGATCCCCAAGGATTTCAACAGGCAGGTTGTGTTTCAAAATAGGTCCAGATACGTCCATTTTGCATCATGCTTTTATATCGATATTTATTGCATTATGGGCTGCTATTACACGTTATGTCACAATACTTATGCCTATTCTCTCTTATTTTACAAGGTTTACATGAAGAGGGAGAATGCCGGCAGCTGGAATTCTGGGCTGGAAAAGGAGCAAATATTAGAGACCTATTCTGCACAACTCCAAAAGTCTTGAAACTCCACGAAAGTCATTTTCGGAATTAATAAAAAATATTGAGCGGAAGAAATACCAGAGGGGGGCCACCCGTCGTCCACGAGGGTGGGGGCGCGCCCTACCTGCCTGGGTGCGCCCCCCTACCTCGTGGGACCCCTGGCAGCCTTCCGGTGACCCTCTTCTGCTATATGAAGTCTTTTACCCTAGAAAAATCATAAGCAAGCTTTCGGGATGAAACACCGCCGCCACGAGGTGGAACCTTGGCAGAACCAATCTAGGGCTCCGGCGGAGCTGTTTTGCCAGGGAAACATCCCTCCAAGAGGGGGAAATCATCACCATCGTCATCACTAACAATCCTCTAATCAGGAGGGGGTCAATATCCATCAACGTCTTCACACCAGCACCATCTCCTCTCAAACCCTAGTTCATCTCTTGTATCCAATCTTTGTACCAAAACCTCATATTGGTACTCGTGGGTTGCTAGTAGTGTTGATTACTCCTTGTAGTTCATGCTAGTTGGTTTATTTGGTGGAAGATCATATGTTCAGATCCTTAATGCATATTAATACCCCTCTAATTATGAACATGAATATGATTTTGAGTAGTTACGTTTGTTCTTGAGGAGATGGGTGAAGTCTTCCAATAAGTAGTCATGTGAATTTGGTATTCGTTTGATATTTTGATGAGATGTATGTTGTCTCTCCTCTAGTGGTGTTATGTGAACGTCGACTACATGACACTTCACCATTGTTTGGGCCTAGAGGAAGGCATTGGGAAGTAATAAGTAGATGATGGGTTGCTAGAGTGACAGAAGCTTAAACCCTAGTTTATGTGTTGCTTCGTAAGGGGCTGATTTGGATCCATATGTTTCATGCTATGGTTAGGTTTACCTTAATACTTATTTTGTAGTTGAGGATGCTTGCAATAGGGGTTAATCATAAGTGGGACACTTGTCCAAGAAAGGGCAGTACCCAAGCACCGGTCCACCCACATATCAAATTATCAAAGTAACGAACGCGAATCATATGAGCGTGATGAAAACTAGCTTGACGATAATTCCCATGTGTCCTCGGGAGCACTTTTCTCTATATAAGATCTTGTCCAGGCTTGTCCTTTGCTACAAAAAGGATTGGGCCACCTTGCTGCACCTTATTTACTTTCATTGCTTGTTACCCGTTACAAATTACCTTATCACAAAACTATCTGTTACCGATAATTTTAGTGCTTGCAGAGAATACCTTACTGAAAACCACTTGTCATTTCCTTCTGCTCCACGTTGGGTTCGACACTCTTATTTATCAAAAGGACTACGATAGATCCCCTACACTTGCGGGTCATCAAGACTCTTTTCTGGCGCCGTTGCCGGGGAGTGAAGCGCCTTTGGTGAGTGGAACTTGGTAAGGAAAATTTATATAGTGTGCTGAAATTTACTGTCACTTGTTACTATTGAACATAATCCTTTCAGGGGCTTGTTCAGGGTATCTTCACCCCAACCAATAGAGCAAAGAGTTGCTCCTCAACCTACTGAACCTACTGAAAATGTTTACATTGAAATTCCTTCGGGTATTATAGAGAAACTGCTAGCTAATTCTATTACAGGAGATGGAACATTGCATCCCAATTTACACCTAATCTATGTGGATGAAGTTTGTGGATTATTTAAGCTTGCAGGTATGCCGATGATATTGTCAAGAAGAAGGTCTTCCCTTTATCTTTGAAGGGAGAGGCATTTACATGGTTTAGACTATGTGATGATATGGGATCATGGAACTACAACCAATTGAAATTGGAATTTCATCAGAATTTTTATCCTATGCATCATGTTCATCGTGATCGTAACTACATATATAATTTTTGGCCTCGCGAAGGAGAAAGCATCGCTCAAGCTTGGGGGAGGCTTAAGTAAATGTTATATTCATGCCCCAATCATGAGCTTAAAGGAAATATGCCCTAGAGGCAATAATAAAGTTATTATTTATTTCCTTATTTCATGATAAATTTTTATTATTCATGCTAGAATTTTATTAACTGGAAACATAATACATGTGTGAATACATAGACAAACATAGTGTCACTAGTATGCCTCTACTTGACTAGCTCGTCAATCAAAGATGGTTAAGTTTCCTAACCATAGACATGAGTTGTCATTTGATTAACGGGATCACATCATTAGGAGAATGATGTGATTGACTTGACCCATTCCATCAGCTTAGCACTTGATCGTTTAGTATGTTGCTATTGCTTTCTTCATAACTTATACATGTTCCTATGACTATGAGATTATGCAACTCCCATTTATTGGAGGAACACTTTGTGTGCTACCAAACGTCACAACATAACTGGGTGATTATAAAGGAGCTCTACAAGTGTCTCCGAAGGTACATGTTGAGTTGGCGTATTTCGATATTAGGATTTGTCACTCCGATTGTCGGAGAGGTATCTCTCGGCCCTCTCGGTAATGCACATCACTATAAGCCTTGCAAGCAATGTGACTAATGAGTTAGTTGCGGGATGATGCATTACATAACGAGTAAAGAGACTTGCCGGTAACGAGATTGAACTAGGTATTGAGATACCGACGATCGAATCTCGGGCAAGTAACATACCGATGACAAAGGGAACAACGTATGTTGTTATGCGGTTTGACTGATAAAGATCTTCGTAGAATATGTAGGAGCCAATATGAGCAACCAGGTTCCGCTAATGGTTGTTCACCGGAGACGTGTCTCGGTCATGTCTACATAGTTCTCGAACCTGTAGGCTCCGCACGCTTAAAGTTTGGTGACAATTTATATTATGAGCTATGTGTTTTGATGTACCGAAGGTAGTTCGGAATCCCGGATGAGATCTGGGACATGACGAGGAGTCTCGAAATGGTCGAGACGTAAAGATCGATATATTGGACGACTATGTTCGGACATCGGAAAGGTTCCGAGTGATTTGGGTATTTATCGGAGTACCGGAGAGTTACGGGAATTCGCCGGAGAGAAGTATTGGGCCATACGGGAAAGAGAGAGGGGCTGCCTAGGGCAGCCCCCCCCCAAGGCCTAGTCCGAATTGGACTAGGGGGAGGGGCTGCGCCCCCTCCTTCCTTCCCTTCTCCCTTCCCCTTCCTTCTCTCCTACTCCTACTACGAAAGGAGGAGTCCTAATCCCGGTGGGAGTAGGACTCCCCCCTTGGCACGCCCTCCTCCTTGGTCGTACGCCTCCCCCCTAGCTCCTTTATATACGGGGGCAAGGGGGCACCTCTAAACACAACAGTCGATCCTTGAGATCTATTAGCCGTGTGCGGTGCCCCCCTCCACCATATTCCACCTCGATAATATCGTAGCGATGCTTAGGCGAAGCTCTGTGTCGGTAGAACATCGTCGTCGTCACCACGCCGTCGTGAACTCTCCCTCAAAGCTCGGCTAGATCGGAGATCGAGGGACGTCATCGAGCTGAATGTGTGCTGAACTCGGAGGTGTCGTGTGTTCGGTACTTGATCGGTCGGATCATGAAGACGTACGACTACATCAACCGCGTTGTGCTAACGCTTCCGCTTTTGGTCTACGAGGGTACGTGGACAACACTCTCCCCTCTCATTGCTATGCATCACCGTGATCTTGCGTGTGCGTAGGAAATTTTTGAAATTACTACGTTCCCCAACAGTGGCATCCGAGCCTGGTTTTATGCGTAGATATTATATGCACGAGTAGAACACAAGTGAGTTGTGGGTGATACAAGTCATACTGCTTACCAGCATGTCATACTTTGGTTCAGCGGTATTGTTGGATGAAGCGGCCCAGACCGACATTACGCGTACGCTTACGCGAGACTGGTTCTACCGACGTGCTTTGCACATAGGTGGCTGGCGGGTGTCAGTTTCTCCAAATTTAGTTGAACCGAGTGTGACTACGCCCGGTCCTTGAGAAGGTTAAAACAACACTAACTTGACGAACTATCATTGTGGTTTTGATGCGTAGGTAAGAATGGTTCTTGCTCAGCTCGCAGCAGCCATGTAAAACTTGCAACAACAAAGTAGAGGACGTCTAACTTGTTTCTGCAGGGCATGTTGTGATGTGATATGGTCAAGACGTGATGAGATATAAGTTGTTGTATGAGATGATCATGTTTTGTTGAAGTTATCGGCAACTGGCAGAAACCTTATGGTTGTCTCTTTATTGCGTAAGATGCAAGCGCCAAATAATTGCTTTACTTTATCACTATGTGATAGCAATAGTTGCAAGAGCAATAGTTGGCGAGACGACCATGTGATGACACATTGATATAGATCAAGATGATGGAGATCATGGTGTCGTGCCGGTGATGATAGAGATCATGACAGTACTTTGGAGATGGAGATCAAAGGCGCAAGATGATCATGGCCATATCATGTCACATATTTTGATTGCATATGATGTTTATCTTTTATACATCTTATTTTTCTTAGTTCGACGATAGCTTAATAAGATGATCTCTCACTAAATTTCAAGGTATAAGTGTTCTCCCTGAGTATGCACCATTGTGAAAGTTCTTCGTGCTGAGACACCACGTGATGATCGGGTGTGATAGGCTCTACGTTCAAATACAACGGGTGCAAAACAATTGCACACACGGAATACTCAGGTTAAACTTGACGAGCCTAGCATATGCAGATATGGCCTCGAAACACTGGAGACCGAAAGGTCGAGCATGAATCATATAGTAGATATGATCAACATAGTGATGTTCACCATTGAAAACTACTCCATCTCACGTGATGATCGGACATGGTTTAGTTGATTTGGATCACGTGATCACTTAGATGATTAGAGAGATGTCTATCTCAGTGGGAGTTCTTAAGTAATATAATTAATTGAACTTTAATTTATCATGAACTTAGTCTTGATAGTATTTTGCAAATTATGTTGTAGATCAATAGCTCGCGTTGTTGCTTCCCTATGTTTTATATATGTTCCTAGAGAAAACTAAGTTGAAAATGACAGTAGCAATGATGCGGAATGGGTCCGTGATCTGAGGTTTATCCTCATTGCTGCACAGAAGAATTATGTCCTTGATGCACCGCTAGGTGACAGACCTATTGCAGGAGCAGATGCAGATGTTATGAACGTTTGGCTAGCTCAATACGATGACTACTTGATAGTTTAGTGCACCATGCTTAACGACTTAGAATCGAGACTTCAAAGACGTTTTGAACGTAATGGACCATATGAGATTTTCGAGGAGTTGAAGCTAATATTTCAAGCAAATACCCGAGTTAAGAGATATGAAGTCTCCAACAAGTTCTATAGCTAAAAGATGGAGGAGAATTTCTCAACTAGTGAGCATGTGCTCAGATTGTCTGGGTACTACAATCGCTTGAATCAAGTGGGAGTTTATCTTCCAGATAAGATAGTGATTGACAGAGTTCTCTAGTCACCATCACCAAGTTAGTAGAACTTCATGATGAACTATAATATGCAAGGGATAGCGGAAACGATTCCCAAACTCTTCGTGATGCTGAAATCGACGAAGGTAGAAATCAAGAAAGAGCATCAAGTGTTGATGGTTAACAAGATCACTAGTTTCAAGAAAAGGGCAAAGGGATAGAAGGGTAACTTCAAGAAGAATGGCAAGCAAGTTGCTACTCAAGTGAAGAAGCCCAAGTCTGGACCTAAACCTGAAACTGAGTGCTTCTACTTCAAAGGAAATGGTCACTGGAAACGGAAATGCCCTGAATATTTGGTGGATAAGAAGGATGGCAAAGTGAACAAGGGTATATTTGATATGCAGGTTATTGATGTGTACTTTACTAGTGTTTATAGTAGCCCCTGAGTATTTGATACTTGTTCGGTTGGTAAATATTAGTAACTCGAAACAGGAGATACAGAATAAACAGAGACTAGTTGAGGGTGAAGTGATGATGTGTGTTGGAAGTAGTTCCAAGATTGATATGATCATCATCACACTCTCCCTACACTTTCAAGATTAGAGTAGAACCTAAATAAATGTTATTTGGCGTTTGTGTTGAGCATGAATATGATTTGATCATGTTTATTGTAATACGGTTATTCATTTAAAGTCAGAGAATAGTTGTTGTTCTATTTACATGAATAAAACCTTCAATGGTCATACACCCAATGAAAATAGTTTGTTGGATCTCGATCATAGTGATACAGATATTCATAATATTGATGCCAAAATATACAAAGTTAATAATGATAGTGCAACTTATTTGTGGCACTGCCGTTTGGGTCATATCGGTGTAAAGCGCATGAAAAAACTCCATAAATTTGGATTTTCGGCATCACTTGGTTATGAATCATTTGATGTTTGCGAACCGTGCCTTTTGGGCAAGATGACTAAAACTCTATTCTCCGAAACAATGGAACGAGCTACTGACTTATTGGAAATAATACATACCGATGTATGCGGTCCAATGAGTGTTGATGCTCGTGGAGAGTATTGTTATTTTCTGACCTTCACAAATGATTTGAGCAGATTTGAGTATATCTACTTAATGAAACACAAGTCTGAAACATTTGAAAAGTTCAAAGAATTTCAGAGTGAAGTGGAGAATCATCGTAACAAGAAAATAAAGTTTCTACAATCTGATCGTGGAGGAGAATATTTGAGTTACGAGTTTGGCCTTCATATAAAACAATATGGAATAGTTTCAGAAGCTCACGCCACCTGGAACACCACATTGTTATTGTGTGTCCGAACGTCATAACCGCACTTTATTGGATATGGTGCGATCTATGATGTATCTTACCGATTTATCACAATCGTTTTGGGGTTATGCATTAGAGACAGCTGCATTCACTTTAAATAGGGCACCATCAAAATCCGTTGAGACGACGCCTTATTAACTGTGGTTTGGCAAGAAACCAAAGTTGTTGTTTCTTAAAGTTTGGGGCTGCGATGCTTATGTGAAAAAGTTTCAACCTGATAAGCTCGAACCCAAATCGGAGAAGTGCGTCTTCATAGAGTACCCAAAGGAAATTGTTGGGCACACCTTCTATCACAGATTCAAAAGGCAAGATATTCGTTGCTAAAAATAGATCCTTTCTAGAGAAGGAGTTTCTCTCGAAAGAAGTGAGTGGGAGGAAAGTAGAACTTGATGAGGTAATTGTACCTTCTCCCGAATTGGAAAGTAGTTCATCACAGAAATCAGTTCCAGTGATTCCTACACCAATTAGTGAGGAAGTTAATGATGATGACCATGAAACTTCAGATCGAGTTATTACAGAAACTCGTAGGTCTTCCAGAGTACGGTCCACACCAGAGTGGTCCGGTAATCCTGTTCTAGAAGTCATGTTACTAGACCATGATAAACCTACGAACTATGAGGAAGCGATGATGAGCCCAGATTCCGCAAAATGGCTTGAGGCCATGAAAATCTGAGATAGGATCCATGTATGAGAACAAAGTGTGGACTTTGGTGGACTTGCCCGATGATCAGCAAGCCATAGAAAATAAATGGATCTTCAAGAGGAAGACAGACACTGATAGTAGTGTTACTATCTACAAAGCTCGACTTGTTGCGAAAGGTGTTCAACAAGTTCAAGGTGTTGAATACGATAAGATTTTCTCACTCGTATTGATGATTAAGTCTGTCCGAATCATGTTATCAATTGCCACATTTTATGAAATCTGGCAAATAGATGTCAAAATTGCATTCCTTAATGGATTTATTAAAGAAGATTTGTATATGATGCAACCAGAAGGTTTTGTCAATCCTAAAGGTGCTAACAAAATGTGTAAGCTCTAGTGATCCATTTATGGACTAGTGCAAGCATCTCGGAGTTGGAATATACGCTTTGATGAGTTGATCAAAGCATATGGTTTTATACAAACTTTTGGAGAAGCATGTATTTACAAGAAAGTGAGTGAGAGCTCTGTAGCATTTCTAAAACTATATGTAGATGACATATTGTTGATTGGAAATGATATAGAAATTCTGGGTAGCATAAAAGGATACTTGAATAAGAGTTTTTCAAAGAAAAACCTCGGTGAAGCTGCTTACACATTGAGCATCAAGATCTATAGAGATAGATCAAGATGCTCGATAAGATTTTTCAATGAGCACATACCTTGATAAGATTTTGAAGTAGTTCAAAATGGAACAGTCAAAGAAGGAGTTCTTGCCTGTATTGCAAGGTGTGAAGTTGAGTAAGACTAAAAACCCGACCATGGCAGAAAATAGAAAAGGAATGAAAAGTCATTCCCTATGCCTCAGTCATAGGTTCTATAAAGTATGTTATGCTATGTACTAGACCTATTGTATACCTTGCTCTGAGTTTGGCAAGGGAGTACAATTTTTGATCTAGAAGTAGATCACTAGACAGCGGTCAAGAATATCCTTAGTAAGGACTAAGGAAATATTTCTCGATAATGGAGGTGAAAAAGAGCCAGTCGTAAAGAGTTACATCGGTGCAAGCTTTTACACCGATCCAGATGACTCTAAGTCTCAATCTGGATACATATCAAAAGTGGGAGCAATTAGCTAGAGTAGCTCCATGCAGAGCATTGTAGACATAGAATATTTGCAAAATACATACGACTCGGAATGTGACAGACCCGTTGACTAAACTTCTCTCACGAGCAAAACATGATCATACCTTAGTACTCTTTGGGTGTTAATCACATAGCGATGTGAACTAGATTATTGACTCTAGTAAACCCTTTTGGGTGTTGATCACATGACGATGTGAACTATGGGTGTTAATCACATACAGATGTGAATATTGGTGTTAAATCACATGGTGATGTGAACTAGATTATTGACTCTAGTGCAAGTGGGAGACCGAAGGAAATATGACCTAGAGGCAATAATAAAGTTATTATTTATTTCCTTATTTCATGATAAATGTTTATTATTCATGCTAGAATTGTATTAACCGGAAACGTAATACATGTGTGAATACATAGACAAACATAGTGTCACTAGTATGCCTCTACTTGACTAGCTCGTTAATCAAAGATGGTTAAGTTTCCTAACCATAGACATGAGTTGTCATTTGATTAACGAGATCACATCATTAGGAGAATGATGTGATTGACTTGACCCATTCCGTTAGCTTAGCACTTGATCGTTTAGTATGTTGCTATTGCTTTCTTCATGACTTATACATTTTCCTATGACTATGAGATTATGCAACTCCCATTTATCGGAGGAACACTTTTTGTGCTACCAAACGTCACAACATAACTGGGTGATTATAAAGGATCTCTACAAGTGTCTCCGAAGGTACATGTTGAGTTGGCGTATTTTGATATTAGGATTTGTCACTCCGATTGTTGGAGAGGTATCTCTGGGCCCTCTCGGTAATGCACATCACTATAAGCCTTGCAAGCAATATGACTAATGAGTTAGTTGCGGGATGATGCATTACATAACGAGTAAAGAGACTTGCCGGTAACGAGATTGAAGTAGTTATTGAGATACCGACGATCGAATCTCGGGCAAGTAACACACCGATGACAAAGGGAACAACGTATGTTGTTATGCGGTTTGACCGATAAAGATCTTCGTAGAATATGTACGAGCCAATATGAGCATCCAGGTTCCGCTATTGGTTGTTTACCAGAGACGTGTCTCGGTCATGTCTACATAGTTCTCGAACCCGTAGAGTCTGCACGCTTAAAGTTTAGTGACGATTTATATTATGAGTTATGTGTTTTGATGTACCGAAGGTAGTTCAGAGTCCAGGATGAGATCAGGGACATGACGAGGAGTCTCGAAATGGTCGAGACATAAAGATCGATATATTGGACGACTATATTCGGACATCGGAAATGTTCTGAGTGATTCGGGTATTTATCGGAGTACCGGAGAGTTACAGGAATTCGCCGGAGAGAAGTATTGGGCCTTATTGGGCCATACGGGAAAGAGAGAGGGGCTGCCTAGGGCAGGCCGTGCGCCCCCCAAGGCCTAGTACGAATTGGACTAGGGGGAGGGGTTGCGCCCCCTCCTTCCTTCCCTTCTTCCTTCCCCTTCCTTCTCCTACTCCTACTAGGAAAGGAGGAGTCTACCCCCGGTGAGAGTAGGACTCCCCCCTTGGTGCGCCCTCCTCCTTGGCCGGCCGCCTCCCCCCTAGCTCCTTTATATACGGGGGCAAGGGGGCACCTCTAAACACAACAGTTGATTCTTGAGATCTATTAGCCGTGTGCGGTGCCCCCCTCCACCATATTCCACCTTGATAATATCGTAGCGGTGGTTAGGCGAAGCTCTGCGTCGGTAGAACATCATCATCGTCACCATGCTGTCGTGCTGACAAAACTCTCCCTCGAAGCTCGGCTGGATCAGAGATCGAGGTACGTCATCGAGCTGAATGTGTGCTGAACTCGGAGGTGTCGTGCGTTTGGTACTTGATCGGTCGGATCGTGAAGATGTATGACTACATCAACCGCGTTGTGCTAACGCTTCCGCTTTCAGTCTACGAGGGTACGTGGACAACACTCTCCCCTCTCGTTGCTATGCATCACCATGATCTTGCATGTGCGTAGGAAATTCTTGAAATTACTACGTTCCCCAACAGAGCTCTCAAGAGAAATGATTATTCAAAAAATTTATGCTCGGCTTTCTCTCAATAATCGCTCCATGCTCGATACTTCTTGTACTGGTTCCTTTATGATGAAGACTACTGAATTTAGATGGGATTTATTGGAAAGAATTAAACGCAACTCTGAAGATTGGGATCTCGACGAAGCTAAGGAGTCAGGTATGACACCTAAGTTTGATTGTGTTAAATCTTTTATGGATACCGATGTTTTCCGTGAATTTAGCACTGCTACGTCTTGACCTTGCGTTGGTTTTCCTTGAAGAGGAAAGGGTGATGCAGCAATAGTAGCGTAAGTATTTCCCTCAGTTTTTGAGAACCAAGGTATCAATCCAGTAGGAGGCTCCTCAAAAGTCCCATGCACCTACACAAACAAACAAGAACTCATAACCAACGCAATAAAGGGGTTGTCAATCCCTTCAAGGCCACTTGCAAAAGTGAGATCTGATAGGGAAAATATGATAAGATAAATATATTTTTGGTATTTTATAATATAGATAGGAAAAGTAAAGATGCAAATAGAAGTAGAATGAAAGCTTATATGATAAAGGATAGACCCAGGGTCCATAGGTTTCAATAGTGGCTTCTCTCAAGATAGCATAAGTATTACGGTGGGTGAACAAATTAATGTCGAGCAATTGATAAAAAAGCGAATAATTATGAGATTATCTAGGCATGATCATGTATATAGGCATCACGTCCGTCACAAGTAGACCGACTCCTGCCTGCATCTACTACTATTACTCCACACATCGACCGCTATCCAGCATGCATCTAGAGTATTAAGTTCATAAAGAACAGAGTAACGCATTAAGAAAGATGACATGATGTAGAGGGATAAACTCATGCAATATGATATAAATCCCATCTTTTTATCCTCGATGGAAAAAATACAATACGTGCCTTGCTGCCCCTTCTGTCACTGGGAAAGGACAATGCAAGATTGAACACAAAGCTAAGCACTTCTCCCATTGCAAGAAAGATCAATCTAGTAGGCCAAACTAAACTAATAATTCGAAGAGACTTGCAAAGATAACTTAATCACACATAAAAGAATTCAGAGAAGATTCAAATATTTCTCATAGATAAACTTGATCATAAACCCACAATTCATCGGATCTCGACAAACACACTGCAAAAAGAGTTACATCGAATAGATCTCCAAGAAGATCAAGGAGAACATGGTATTGAGATCCAAAAAGAGAGAAGAAGCCATCTAGCTAATAAGTATGGACCCGAAGGTCTGTGGTAAACTACTCACAACTCATCGGAGAGGCTATGGTGTTGATGTAGAAGCCCTCCGTGGTTGATTCCCCCTCTGGTGGAGCGCCGACGAAGTCTCCAAGATGGGATCTCGCGGATACAGAAGGTTGTGGTGGTGGAAATAGTTTTTCATGGTCGTCTTTGATGTTCTCGGGGTACATGGGTATATATAGGAGGAAGAAGTAGGTCGGTGGACGCCCGAGGGGCCCATGAGATAGGGGGGCGCGCCCAGTAGGGGGGGGCGAGCTCTCCACCCTCGTGGCTTCCTCGATTGCTTCTTGACTTGCACTCCAAGTCCTGTAGATCATGTTTGTTCCAAAAATCACGCTCCCAAAGGTTTCATTCCGTTTGGAATCCATTTGATATTCCTTTTCTTCAAAACACTGAAATAGGCAAAAAAAACAGCAATACGGGTTGGGCCTCCGGTTAGTAGGTTAGTCCAAATAATGATATAGAAGTGTAAAGTAAATCCCATAAACATCCAGAACGGGTAATATAATAGCATGGAACAATCAAAAATTATAGATACATTGGAGACATATCAAGCACCCCCAAGCTTAATTCCTGCTCGTCCTCGAGTAGATAAATGATAAAAACAAAAAAAATTATGTGGAATGCTACCTAGCATAATTCTCAATGTAATTTTCTTTATTGTGGCATGAATGTTCAGATCCAAATGATTCAAAATAAAAGTTTATATTGACATAAGAAATAGTAATACTTCAAGCATACTAATCAAATGTCACATCCCTAGCTTCTGGTGCTGTCTAGTGTTGCATCTTGCTTGCATCATGTTTAAATTTTTGAAACTTGAACTGAGGAAATTTGGAAGCCTCAAAAACTTAAATAAAAGAGGGGCAAAGAACCGTGGAAAATGCATTCAATGTTTCCAAAATGGCCTTAACTAATGTTGGTTATATTTTGGCAAGGGTTTTACACCAAACCAAAAATAATGAACATTTTTTAGGAATATTTTGAGCATTGAATTTAAATCATATTCTATTTGAATTTGGAATTATATTCATAATATATAATGAATATATTTTCAAATGACCTGAGATATTTTATGTATATATGGAGAAGTCCATTAAGTGACATAAAATTATCCAGGGGAGTTTTGGCACTGTTTTTAAATTTGTTTGAATTTGAATTTAGTGGCAATTAAATAAAAATAAAACAGAACAGAAAAAAATTAAAAAAGAGCAGAAGAACTACCTGGCGCTCACCTCTCAGCCCACCTGGCCCAACCCCAGCTGGCGGCCCAGCCCGCCACCGCTAACCCCCCTGTCGTCTTCCTCCCCTCGCACCGAAGCAGCTCGGTGGCGAGCGCCGACGCCGCCCTGGCCACCTCCTGCTTCTACCTCCTCCCTCCCAGCCTGCCTGGCTCCTCCTCGACGCCCCGGTGACGCCACGCGCCTCCCCGACCCCCTCTCACTTCTCCCTCGCTCTCTGGACCTCCCTCCCCCTCGCTCCTCTGCTTCCCCCCCCCCCCATGACCGAGAGCCGCCGCCGACGTCGCTCGCAACCACCGTGGCCACCGGCCACCCCTCGCCCTGTCGATAAGCCCAGAAGAACCGCCATCGTCTCCTGCATCGTCTACGCCAGCCCGTTCGACTGCGGGAGCCCTGCATCACCGCCCACGCCGTCTTCCCCATCTCCGACCGCCCGAGATCGCCGTCGTTGTTTCGTCGTCACCAAGCCATCCCCGAGCCCACTAGTCTGCTCTGCGAGTTCACCGTGAGCACCGGAATCTTTCCCCTCTCTCCCCTGCCCCATTTGCACCGCGTAGCTATCAAATCCGCCGGAGCCGCGAGCTTACCACCGCCGGCGATGTCGCCGCCGCCACGCTAGTCACTGGAGCTCGTGTCCGAGCACTCCATCGTGCTCAGCACGCTCCCAGTAGCACATATCACCCCACCACCGTCCTCCCCGTGCACCCCAACGCAATCCCGAGCAGGCCCGAGCTCCGGCCGCCGCTGCCGAGCTCGAGGCCATCGTCTCCGGCCGCCCTAGCTGCTGCTGCTTGCTGAAACAGGCGCGGGTGAGCTCTAGCTCTCCGTAGCCGCTCTCCTCCGTCCATTTGGACGCCGGAGGATCGAGCCCGAGCCCTCCGCCGCGCCTGTTGCCACCGGCGACGAACCGCCGGCGGGTTAGGCCCTGTTGACCAGGGGTTTGACCTCCCCTGGGTCCATGACAGGTGGACCCCGCCATCAGGTGATTAGCTTAAGCTAATCACCACCTAATCTAACCCCCCTGACACTGACAGGTGGGCCCGGCCCCTGCTAACTTTGGTTAAATTAATAACTAATTTTAGTTAAGCCACTGACTCACTGACATGCGGGCCCCGCCCGGCTAACCAAGTTAGTTAGGGTTAATTTTAATTAGGTTAGTTAGTCCAGACACTGACACGCAGGGCCCACAGGTCAGTTTGACCTGGACGGCGCCCGTTGACCTGCTGACGTCACTATGAGGTCATGATGATGCAATAATTCCTTTCTGGAATTTAAATAAATCTTAAATGATTTATTATTTTCAGAAAATATTCTAAACTTCTAAAATTCATAGAAATTCAACCGTAACTCCAAATTAAATAATTTATATATGAAAAATTATCAGAAAAATTCAAGGAATCCATCTGTACCATTTTCATGCATGTTTGAACAATGTTTGTCCTCTGATTTGGACAAAACAAATAAAGGGCATTTAAATAACCATATATGGAGTTGGAATTTGAATCATGTATTCAAACCAACTTCATTTAAATCATAGCTAGGTGCATTATCCCAAAACACATTCATATTGCCATGTCATAGCATGCATTATATTGTGCATTGCATTGATCGTGTTTCTTCTGTGTTTGCCGGTGTTGTTCCCCCTCGATAGACATTGTACCGATGATGTGATCGTTGACACTGATGAAGACTCAATGCTATCTTCAGAAGTGCCAGGCAAGCAAAACCCCCTTGTTCATTCCGATACAATCCTAATCTCTCGCTCCTGCTCTCTTTTAATGCATTAGGACAACACCGATTCATCTGTTACTTGCTGCGGTAGCTGAACCCCTTTATCCTTTGCATGACCCGTCATTGCCACAGTAAATAGATGAAACCCACTAGCATGAGTAGGAGTTGTTTGAGCCCTGTTGTGCCTACTCATTCATGTTTGTTTGTCATGCCTGCTACTGCTTAGAGTTGAGTCAGGTCTGATTCATCGGGGATGAATCAGAGGTGTGTGAACATGTCCTACTGTGTGTGAGCTAAGTGTGTGAACACGATTTGGTAAAGGTAGCGGTGAGAGGCCATGTAGGAGTACATGGTGGGTTGTCTCATTGCAGCCGTCCTCAGGAACTGAGTTCTGTGTTTGTGATCCATGATTCAGCTACTACCATACATTGGGCCCTGAAATATGACCCCGCTCGACTTCTTATTCACCCTTGTCCTCTGTCCAGGAGTTGCAAGTAGTTTCTGGTGTTTGTAGTATGCTGGAGGCCGTGGGCAGCGCTGACCGGAGGGGTGGGCTGTGATGCGGTAGGCACGTGGCCGGGTATACCGGGCGCCCGTTTGGTGTCACGGAACCATGGTCACATTGTTTGGGGCTGTGAGCGAAACTCCGGCCGGATCTCCTCATGGATGGAACCCGAATAGGCGATAAACCTGGACTAGAGAATTGAGTGTTTAGGTAGGTCGTGGTCTACACCCACGTCGGCTTTCGCTTGAAGTCTGCCAAGCACATGTCATGTGCAGACGCTAAGTGGTGGAAACATGTATGAAGAAGTACACCCCTGCA
This sequence comes from Triticum aestivum, assembly GCF_018294505.1. Classification (NCBI taxonomy): domain Eukaryota; kingdom Viridiplantae; phylum Streptophyta; class Magnoliopsida; order Poales; family Poaceae; genus Triticum; species Triticum aestivum. Next base: position 479,119,679 of record NC_057798.1, on the reverse strand, counting down.
GGGTTAACATCATCTATTCGAATAGCCGTGTCTGCGATAAAGGACTTCTAGGTTGCCTATATCAGTTCATAGACAAGTGAAAGTGGATACTCTAAAATACGCAAGATAAGCATGAGTGCTATGGATGGCGTTCTCGTAGGGAGACGGGAGCGGTTCCATAGTGGTGTATTGGTTGGTGAATATGTGGACTCGTGTGCGCCACCTCAAAGAGTCGCTTGCAGTCGTAGTTCAGGATAGCCACCGAGTCAAAGCTGGCTTGCTACAGTTAAACTCCACCATCCCCTTTGTTGATAATGATGCATATGTAGTTAGTTCTGATGTAAGTCTTGCTGGGTACATTTGTACTCACGTTTGCCTATTTTATGTTTTTGCAGAGAGACTTCGGTCTCACTAGTAGTTCCACGTGGACTTCGACGTTTAGCTTGTTACCTCAGCTACGATCTTGTGCCCTCGGCAGGATCTGATAGATAGTCAGGCTTCTCAGCCTTTTTCACTTATAGATGTCTGTACCCAGACATGATAGCTTCCGCTTGTGCTTTGATTTGTACACTCTGAATGTTGGGTCATGAGACTCATGTTTGTAATATCTCGCTCCTCGGAGCCTATTGAATAAATACTTGAATCATAGAGTCATGTTGTGATGCAATGTTGTGTTTGCACATATCGAGCATATTGTGTGTATGTTATTGAAATGCTTGGTATGTGTGGGATCTGACTATCTAGTTGTTTATCCTTAGTAGCCTCTTACCGGGAAATGTCTCCTAGTGTTTCCACCGAGCCATGGTAGCTTGCTACTGCTCCAGAACACTTAGGCTAGCTGGCATGTATCCTTCTTCGTTCCTGTGTCTGTCCCTTCGGGGAAATGTCACGCGATGAATACCGGAGTCCTGTTAGCCCGCTACAGCCCGGTTCACCGGAGTCCTGCTAGCCCAGTGCTACAGCCTGGATTCACTCGTTGATGACCGACACGTTCGATGCTGGGTCATGGATGCCTGTCCCTATAAATTAGTGCTACTTTGGGTTCACGACTAGCCATGTTAGCCCGGGTTCTTTGTCATATGGATGCTAGCGACACTGTCATATACGTGAGCCAAAAGGCGCAAACGGTCCCGGGCAAAGGTAAGGCGACACCCATGGGAATACCGTGCGTGAGGCCGCAAAGTGATATGAGGTGTTACATGCTAGATCGATGTGGCATTGAGTCGGGGTCCTGATGGTGTTGGTATCAGAGCTTGACTGTCTGTAGGATTACCAAGCCAAACTGGTCGAAGTTGAGTCTAGAAATTCTTTAGTTATATAAGGGAATTGATTGTGGGATGGAACGTAAGGCTCTTTTTACTCCTTATACCTCATGCCCTTCTGATCCGAGTCATCTTATCTCTCCTACGGGGTTAAGAAACTAGGCTATCTCTTCTTCTTCTATTAGGATCACGTGTTACTAATCCGTAGACTTATAGAATTGTTGGACTTAAGCCTCTGTTCAGTTTCTACTACTTCCGTATGTTAATTGTTGATCTCAAAACCTTGATATTGTGCTTCTGAGTGGTTATGCCACCATTTTTGTGAATGTCTCAAATCTTTTTGAGCAATTACAGCCGTTATGCTGTCCGAGTCATCCTAGGTTTCTAAACAGTCTGATGCATTTGCAAATCCCTTCCTCCTGTTTCCGATGTGCCTTTGGTCAGATTAATCACACAAAGCAGTGAGTTGAGGTACTTTATTGCCTTGACATATATGTTGGAGCTAGTGTTATGACCCTAGGTGTCTTAGGGGATCATCTAGTAATTTAGCCATGATTTGTGTCCCAGTGTGATGATTCTGGCCATCATTCTCGTAAGCATCCCGTGATGCCACTTAGTTAGTAGGCATTCCACTTCTGGGTTTTGAACCCGAGATTCACCCTACTTACTTCATGTTGATAGTAATTGCTAGCTCCCTTAGGTTATTAGTAACCTTTGCGATAGTCCTTGAAGTCCGTGGTATCTTCTTCTTCCAAATACCATGAACTACTTATGGCGGAAGTTCCTCGTTGAACTGAACGATCACAACCAGAGTGCTCTGGATGAGTTCTCCATTATATATTGTGGCTCTGCCAGTTCTACCTTTCTGCATGGGTTATCCGGAAGAAATATGTTGAACTTCGTTCGACATGCTAAACCATGCATCCACAACTCAGAAAATTGTATGTTCCTTGGAGTTGTCCCTCTTTAGTTGTCTTCTGACCCTCGTCTATCAATTGATAGTCAAGATTATGTGTGCATTCGTTCATCGATGTCTATTACTCCTGTGGTTCGTCAAGCCATTCTATTCCGGAATGACTAGGAGAAACAAACTCCAGTACCTCATCTATATCCAGGATTGGGTCAAAGAAGTTGTGCTCCACAGAACAAATTGCTAATCCAGCTTTTGGTTCTGTTCTACCTTGGAGTATTACCATCTTTATATCGGGATTGTTATAGGAATTTCACACCATCCTATGAACTCTTGGTAGTGATACTTCTCACCATCGTTAGTCATTTCTCGGTCCCCATGTTGTTGAACCGGAATGCCGACAAGTGAATCGTGATGTGTGAAATCAATAATCCTAGCAACCCTGTTGCTTGGTAGTTAAAGAGCAATAATTTCATTCTTAGCGTGTTGGTTTTTGAATCATCATTCTAAGACTGATTGTGCTACCTAGTCCATTTTCCTGGTGCACTCCTCGATTGATGAGATAGGATTTTGTTAAGTCCTCGCTCATTTGATCATATCGTCTTGCCCTGAAAAGCAAGATTGTTCTCGAGCTTAGTAACATATCGGTGGTTCGTGATTTTCCGTATATCTTCTCGGAAGTATTACCAGGTTGTCACCTGACCGCTATGTTGAGTCCGTGATCAAGATGGTCTCCTGTAAACCACCCCTTCTCCAAGAATCTGTGTGGGATACCCCTGAGCTAGTTGGTCAAGCTAAACAACAACTTGGAGAGTTGGAAGATAAAAGCTTGCCTGACTTAGTTCATGTTAAGGGATATCTTTTTGTGTGTGTGTGTGTGTGTTGAAGAAAGATGGTATCTTCATCAATTGGTCCTTGTGAACAATTGTTGGATCTATTATCTTACCCAAACCTTTGATTTAAGTATGGGCTATCGTCAAATCAAATCAGAACCAACAATGTTCGTAATACTGTCTTATTCGTGGATTTTCCTCGAGCATACACCATTATATCTTTTGGTTTGACCAATGCTATCACCGTGTTCACTTAACTATGGAATTCCTTTTAAAAGGGAACCTGGATGAATTGTTGTTGAGCCCATCGACAACATCCTTATCTTCTCCATGAATCTGTTGGACATTAAGCTAGTGTTGCAAACTTTGTAAACAATGCCTTCGAGTTCCGTCTCTGAGGTATATGTTTGGATGAAAGAAGTGACTTCCTTTGATTCATGTGCAGTTGATGTAAGTTGCCGCCGTGAATTCGAGAAAGCATGTTTTTACCTCCTCTGGAACCATCCCAAGTCAGTTATGCACGTGCGAAGTATTCTGTGGTTTGATAGACTGATCATCTTCATTCCATATGTGTATCCTAGCACACCAAGCCACTGACTGGTTTGTTCAAGGAGAAGGAGTATCTTCATAAGAGCTAATCCGGACTTATGAAAGAACATCGATATCCTCGCTGATGGTTCCCAACCAGAACTCGGTAGTGTTTTATTGTAAGACTACCATGTGGGCATGCTTGTCTAGGACAACGTGTTCACATGTTTGTAGCAGAACCAGCTCATGTTTTGGAGCTTGCTATCGTAGTTCATTTCCCGAGAATCTCGCAACGTCATCTCGTCAATTTGTGTTGCAAACTTTCAGTTTTCTTCCTAGACTCGATGAGTCTGGAATATCCTGACACCAACCAGATCTGAATCTCAGGCAGATATGATGGTTGGAACATTTCCCAAGAACTATAATATTGGTCCCTCGATAACCGGTAAAGTGGATGTCGTGGCCAACACACCCAGCCGGAAGACCTATTATTGTAGTATCTTGTTTGAGGAAGTTGGCCACCTCCCCATAAGGATTTCGTAGGATTTACCTCCGTAACTGTTCCTTATGGATTCTATTGCTCCCGAAGTCCGACCTTTACTTGATGTTCTAGTTATCAAACCATATCTATGAATGGGATACACTAGCACGTCAAGGAGAACATTTGAAGCGGAGTGCTAAATGTCTCTCGGTCGATCATCCAGATTTTGTTTCCTTGGCCTCGCTAAGGTGAAATCTGAGAAGGTGTTATCTTCCCTTGCATCTGCATCATCCATCATTAGCCATCACGGTAGTATGTTGTGTTGTCAGCACCCTTGACACGGATGTTGATACAACCTTGATGATTGTGGAAATGCTCAAGTTCTTGAGAGCACGCACAAGCGCTACGTGTTATCATCGGCACTAACTGGGATTCCTCTCAGTCTCCTCGGCAATGCTATGACCTTTTCAAACAGTGAATTCACTCTCTATTGTTGGGTTCTTCCCCAGTTATCAGAATCATTCCCAGCATTTGCATTTTGTTCCCAGCTTGCACCGCCAATGTGCCATTCTACCATGGGTCTCTTCCATTCCCGGTGGTAAGCAAATTCATCCAGTACGTTGTCTTCAACAAGGTAATCCACATCATCCAAGTCCGAGTATGCCATTCTACCGACCCCCTCCAAATGATCGGTCGAGAATTGCCTTAGGTTGGTTTAAAGAGTTTCAATGATCTTTGAATCAAAAGTAATTCTTTTTGCCACTTAAGGGGATATATCTACGAGTCACGGTTCCTAAGGTGTCTCCTTGTGGTATCATGGCAACTCAACTCCTCGCTACGTTGACAATCGTTTACCACCTTTTTAAGTGTGAAATTGTTGTCTACCTAGTGAACCCTCATCATCTGTTCCACTCCTTTCCGCTAGAGGTGTGCTTCGTCTCTCAGCTCAAGAGATGTTGCTATGTCTCATTCCGTGAGTTAATCCTGAGTTGTTCGACCTTCGAGAAGATTGATCCTTCTAGAGTTCCCTTCTCCTCTCGTTGTCATGTTGGTTGGAGTTCCCAGAGCAAGACGTCGAGACAAGATGATGATCGAATCAACGTTCTTATGAAGTGCAACCTGGATCGTGAAGATTGTGTTAGGTGGCGTTCCCCATCGTCTTACCCTACACTTGAATCTCGGGACGAGATTTTTGTTTAGTGGGGGTGAGTTGTCACATCCCTAGCTTCTGGTGCTGTCTAGTGTTGCATCTTGCTTGCATCATGTTTAAATTTTTGAAACTTGAACCGAGGAAATTTGGAAGCCTCAAAAACTTAAATAAAAGAGGGGCAAAGAACCCTGGAAAATGCATTCAATGTTTCCAAAATGGCCTTAACTAATGTTGGTTATATTTTGGCAAGGGTTTTACACCAAACCAAAAATAATGAACATTTTTGAGGAATATTTTGAGCATTGAATTTAAATCATATTCTATTTGAATTTGGAATTATATTCATAATATATAATGAATATATTTTCAAATGACCTGAGATATTTTATGTATATGTGGAGAAGTCCATTAAGTGACATAAAATTATCCAGGGGAGTTTTGGCACTGTTTTCAAATTTGTTTGAATTTGAATTCAGTGGCAATTAAATAAAAATAAAACAGAACAGAAAAAAATTAAAAAAGAGCAGAAGAACTACCTGGCGCTCACCTCTCAGCCCACCTGGCCCAACCCCAGCTGGCGGCCCAGCCCGCCACCGCTAACCCCCCCTGTCGTCTTCCTCCCCTCGCACCGAAGCAGCTCGGTGGCGAGCGCCGACGCCGCCCTGGCCACCTCCTGCTTCCACCTCCTCCCTCCCAGCCTGCCTGGCTCCTCCTCGACGCCCCGGTGACGCCACGCTCCTCCCCGACCCCCTCTCACTTCTCCCTCGCTCTCTGGACCTCCCTCCCCCTCGCTCCTCTGCTTCCCCCCCCCCCCCCATGACCGAGAGCCGCCGCCGACGTCGCTCGCAACCACTGTGGCCACCGGCCACCCCTCGCCTTGTCGATAAGCCCAGAAGAACCGCCATCGTCTCCTGCATCGTCTACACCAGCCCGTTCGACTGCGGGAGCCCTGCATCGCCGCCCACGCCGTCTTCCCCATCTCCGGCCGCCCGAGATCGCCGTCGTTGTATCGTCGTCACCAAGCCATCCCCGAGCCCACTAGTCTGCTCTGCGAGTTCACCGTGAGCACCGGAATCTTTCCCCTCTCTCCCCTGCCCCGTTTGCACCGTGTAGCTATCAAATCCGCCGGAGCCGCGAGCTTACCACCGCCGGCGATGTCGCCGCCGCCGTGCTAGTCACTGGAGCTCGTGTCCGAGCACTCCATCGTGCTCAGCACGCTCCCAGTAGCACATATCACCCCACCACCGTCCTCCCCGTGCACCCCAACGCAATCCCGAGCACGCCCGAGCTCCGGCCGCCGCTGCCGAGCTCGAGGCCATCGTCTCCGGCCGCCCTAGCTGCTGCTGCTTGCTGAAACGGGCGCGGGTGAGCTCCAGCTCTCCGTAACCGCTCTCCTCCGTCCATTTGGACGCCGGAGGAGCGAGCCCGAGCCCTCCGCCGCGCCTGTTGCCACCGGCGACGAACCGCCGGCGGGTTAGGCCCTGTTGACCAGGGGTTTGACCTCCCCTGGGTCCATGATAGGTGGACCCCGCCATCAGGTGATTAGCTTAAGCTAATCACCACCTAATCTAACCCCCCTGACACTGATAGGTGGGCCCGGCCCCTGCTAACTTTGGTTAAATTAATAACTAATTTTAGTTAAGCCACTGACTCACTGACATGCGGGCCCCGCCCGGCTAACCAAGTTAGTTAGGGTTAATTTTAATTAGGTTAGTTAGTCCAGACACTGACACGCAGGGCCCACAGGTCAGTTTGACCTGGACGGCGCCCGTTGACCTGCTGACGTCACTATGAGGTCATGATGACGCAATAATTCCTTTCTGGAATTTAAATAAATCTTAAATGATTTATTATTTTCAGAAAATATTCTAAACTTCTAAAATTCATAGAAATTCAACCGTAACTCCAAATTAAATAATTTATATATGAAAAATTATCAGAAAAATTCAAGGAATCCATCTGTACCATTTTCATGCATGTTTGAACAATGTTTGTCCTCTGATTTAGACAAAACAAATAAAGGGCATTTAAATAACCATATATGGAGTTGGAATTTGAATCATGTATTCAAACCAACTTCATTTAAATCATAGCTAGGTGCATTAGCCCAAAACACATTCATATTACCATGTCATAGCATGCATCATATTGTGCATTGCATTGATCGTGTTTCTTCTGTGTTTGCCGGTGTTGTTCCCCCTCGATAGACGTTGTACCGATGATGTGATCGTTGACACTGATGAAGACTCAATGCTATCTTCAGAAGTGCCAGGCAAGCAAAACCCTCTTGTTCATTCCGATACAATCCTAATCTCTCGCTCCTTCTCTCTTTTAATGCATTAGGACAACACCGATTCATCTGTTACTTGCTGCGGTAGCTGAACCCCTTTATCCTTTGCATGACCTGTCATTGCCACAGTAAATAGATGAAACCCACTAGCATGAGTAGGAGTTGTTTGAGCTCTGTTGTGCCTACTCGTTCATGTTTGTTTGTCATGCCTGCTACTGCTTAGAGTTGAGTCAGGTCTGATTCATCGGGGATGAATCAGAGGTGTGTGAACATGTCCTACTGTGTGTGAGCTAAGTGTGTGAACACGATTTGGTAAAGGTAGCGGTGAGAGGCCATGTAGGAGTACATGGTGGGTTGTCTCATTGCAGCCGTCCTCAGGAACTGAGTTCTGTGTTTGTGATCCATGATTCAGCTACTACCATACATTGGGCCCTGAAATATGACCCCGCTCGACGTCTTATTCACCCTTGTCCTCTGTCCAGGAGTTGCAAGTAGTTTCTGGTGTTTGTAGTATGCTGGAGGCCGTGGGGAGCGCTGACCGGAGGGGTGGGCTGTGATGCGGTAGGCACGTGGCCGGGTATACCGGGCGCCTGTTTGGTGTCACGGAACCCTGTTCACATCGTTTGGGGCTGTGAGCGAAACTCCGGCCGGATCTCCTCATGGATGGAACCCGAATAGGCGATAAACCTGGACTAGAGACTTGAGTGTTTAGGTAGGTCGTGGTCTACACCCACGTCGGCTTTCGCTTGAAGTCTGCCGAGCACATGTCGTGTGCAGACGCTAAGTGGTGGAAACATGTATGAAGAAGTACACCCCTGCAGGGTTAACATCATCTATTCGAATAGCCGTGTCCGCGGTAAAGGACTTCTGGGTTGCCTATATCAGTTCATAGACAAGTGAAAGTGGATACTCTAAAATATGCAAGATAAGCGTGAGTGCTATGGATGGCGTTCTCGTAGGGAGACGGGAGCGGTTCCATAGTGGTGTATTGGTTGGTGAATATGTGGACTCGTGTGCGCCACCTCAAAGAGTCGCTTGCAGTCGTAGTTCAGGATAGCCACCGAGTCAAAGCTGGCTTGCTGCAGTTAAACTCCACCATCCCCTTTGTTGATAATGATGCATATGTAGTTAGTTCTGATGTAAGTCTTGCTGGGTACATTTGTACTCACGTTTTCCTATTTTTATGTTTTTGTAGAGAGACTTCGGTCTCACTAGTAGTTCCACGTGGACTTCAACGTTTAGCTTGTTACCTCAGCTACGATCTTGTGCCCTCGGCAGGATCTGATAGATAGTCAGGCTTCTCAGCCTTTTTCACTTATAGATGTCTGTACCCAGACATGATAGCTTCCGCTTGTGCTTTGATTTGTACGCTCTGAATGTTGGGTCATGAGACTCATGTTTGTAATATCTCGCTCCTCGGAGCCTATTGAATAAATACTTGAGTCATAGAGTCATGTTGTGATGCCATGTTGTGTTTGCACATATCGAGCATATTGTGTATATGTTATTGAAATGCTTGGTATGTGTGGGATCTGACTATCTAGTTGTTTATCCTTAGTAGCCTCTCTTACCGGGAAATGTCTCCTAGTGTTTCCACCGAGCCATGGTAGCTTGCTACTGCTCCGGAACACTTAGGCTGGCCGGCATGTGTCCTTCTTCGTTCATGTGTCTGTCCCTTCAGGGAAATGTCACGCGATGAATACCGGAGTCCTGTTAGCCCGCTACAGCCCGGTTCACCGGAGTCCTGCTAGCCCAGTGCTACAGCCTGGATTCACTCGCTGATGACCGACACGTTCGATGCTGGGTCATGGATGCCTGTCCCTGTAAATTAGTGCTACTTTGGGTTCACGACTAGCCATGTCAGCCCGGGTTCTTTGTCATATGGATGCTAGCGACACTGTCATATACGTGAGCCAAAAGGCGCAAACGGTCCCGGGCAAAGGTAAGGCGACACCCGTGGGAATACCGTGCGTGAGGCCGCAAAGTGATATGAGGTGTTACATGCTAGATCGATGTGGCATTCAGTCGGGGTCCTGACATCAAAGCAATCATGTCTTCTCAAAATAACATGGCTAAAGAAAGTTCATCCCTACAAAATCATATAGTTAGGCTATGCTTCATTTTTATCACACAAAAATGCTCCCATCTTATACACCCCCGATGACAAGCCAAGCAATTGCTTCGTACTTAAATAATGTCAAACGTTTTCAACTTTCACGCAATACATGAGCGTGAGCCATGGATATAGCACTATGAGTGGAATAGAGTATGATGATGGAGGTTGTGTGGAGAAGACAGAAAAGGAGAAGTCTCACATTGATGAGGATAATCAACGGGCTATGGAGATGCCCATCAATTGATGTCAACATGAGGAGTAGGGATTGCCATGCAATGGATGCACTAGAGCTATAAATGTATGTAAGCTCAACAAAAGAAACTAGTGGGTGTGCATCCAACTTACTTGCTCACGAAGACCTAGGGCATTTTGAGGAAGCCCATCGTAGGAATATACAAGCCAAGTTCTATAATGAAAAATTCCCACTAGTATATGAAAGTGACAACATATGAGATTCTCTATATGAAGAACATGGTGCTACTTTGAAGCACAAGTGTGGAAAAAAGATAGTAACATTGCCCCCTTTTTTCTTCTTCTTTTTTTTCTTTTTCTTTTTTTTCTTTGGGCCTCTCTTTTTTGTCTTTTGGCCTTTCTCTTTTTTTCCTTTTTCTTTTTTTTTCTTTGGCCTTTTTTTGGACTTTCTTTTGGGGGGGGCAATGCTCTAATAATAATGATCATCACACTTTTATTTATTTACAACTCATGAAATACAACCCAAAACTAGAACAACTTATGACTCTATATGAATGCCTCCGGCGGTGTACCGGGATGGGCAATGAATCAAGAGTGACATGTATGAAAAATTATGCATGGTGGCTTTGCCACAAATACGATGTAAACTACATGATCATGCAAGGCAATATGACAATGGTAATGCGTGTCATAAAAAAATGGAACGGAACAGTGGAAAGTTGCATGGCAATATATCTCGGAATGGCTATGGAAATGCCATAATAGGTAGGTATGGTGGCTGTTTTGAGGAAGATATAAGGAGGTTTATGTGTGATAGAGCGTATTGTATCACGGGGTTTGGATGCACTGGCAAAGTTTGCACCAACTCTCAAGGTGAGAAAGGGCAATGCACGGTACCGAAGAGGCTAGCAATGATGGAAGGGTGAGAGTGTGTATAATCCATGGACTCAACATTAGTCAAAAGAACTCATATACTTATTGAAAAAATCTATAAGTCATCAAAAACCAAGCACTACGCGCATGCTCCTAGGGGGATAGATTGGTAGGAAAAGACCATCGCTCGTCCCCGACCGCCACTCATAAGGATGCACAATCTAAAAACACCTCATGTTTCAAATTTGTTACACAACTTTAACCATACGTGCATGCTACGGGACTTGCTAACTTCAACACAAGCATTCTTTAAATTCATAATCACCCAACTAGCATGACTCTAATATCACTACCTCCATATCTCAAAACAATTACCAAGTATAAAATTGATCATAGCATCCAATTCACTTCCTATGATAATTTTTATTATACCCAACTTGGATGCCCACCATTTTAGGACCAATTTTATAACCATAGCAAAGATCATGCTGTTATAAGAGACTCTCAAAATAATATAAGTGAATCATGAGATACTAAAAATTTCTACAAAATTAAGCCACCGTTGTGCTCTAAAAGATATAAGTGAAGCACTAGAGCAAAAACTATCTAGCTCAAAAGATATAAGTGAAGCACATAGAGTATTCTAATAAACTCCAATCAAGTGGGCTTCTCCCAAAAGATGTGTACAGCAAGGATGATTATGGGAAACTAAAAAGAAAATACTAATATCATACAAGACGCTCCAAGCAAAACACATATCATGTGGCGAATAAAAATATGGCTCTAAGTAAAGTTACCTATTAAACGAAGACGAAAGAGGGGATGCCTTCCGGGGGCATCCCCAAGCTTAGGCTTTTGGCTATTCTTGAATATCTTGGGATGCCTTGGGAATCCCCAAGCTTAGGCTCTTGTCACTCCTTAATCCATAGTCCATCAAATCTTTACCCAAAACTTGAAAACTTCACAACACAAAACTCAACAGGAAATCTCATAAGCTCTGTTAGTGAAAGAAAGAAAAACCACCACATAAGGTACTGTAATGAACTAATTCTTTATTTGTATTGGTTTAAAACCTACTGTATTTCAAGTTCTCTATGGTTCATACCACTTAATACTAGCCATAGATGCATCAAAATAAGCAAACAACACACGAAAAACAGAATCTGTCAAAAACAGAACAGTCTGTAGCAATCTATAACTCTGGAATACTTCTGGAACTCTAAAACTCCTACAAAAATAGGAAGTCTGGGAAATTTTTCTATTGATCTACAGCAAAAATAATCAATGCAAAAGCACGTTTCTGTGAATTAACAAAATTATTTTCGTGCGCGCAAAGTTTCTGTTTTTCAGCAGAATCAAATTAACTAACACCATAGGTTATCCTGTAGGTTCTACTTGGCACAAACACTAATTAAAACACAAAAACACATCTAAACAAAGGGTAGATACAAGATTTATTACTAAACAGAAACAAAAACAAAAAACGAAAAATAAAATTGGGTTGCCTCCCAAATAGCGCTATCGTTTAACGCCCCTAGCTAGGCATAAAAGCGAGAATAGATCTAAGTGGTGCCATCTTTAATTTTCAGTTTTTTAGCGGAGCCATGCTTGAATCCGGGAGGTTATTTACATTTCCCTTCATACTTGGAAATTTTTAGATCTAAAGAATCCAACCGCTTATTGCAAAGAGTAATCAACATATTCATGCGGTGAAGATTTCCGCTAACACTTTTAAGAGGCTCAAGAGGCTTTTGTAATATTTTTTTTACTTCGCAAATCTTTTCAAAAACTTGTGTCTCTTCTTGGGTAGGAAGTGGACCTCCCTTTTGAGGTAGTGTTCCCACTATTCCCTCTATGATTTCATGCGCAATACTAGGATCGAGTTCAATAAAAATTCCTTCGGCAATGCAATCCAATAGTTGTCTATGGGGCATATTTAGCCCAACATAAAAATTGCGAAGTAAGATTCTAAAATTCACCTCTATAGTGCAATCACGATAGGACTCCATCATCCTATATCAGGCATCTTTTAAGTTTTCTCCTTGCCTTTGCTTGAAGTGAAGAACTTCAAACTCGAGAGACATAGGAGTGGATAAGGGACTAGCCATGACAACGAGCAAACAAAAGACAAGCGAAAGAGAGAGGAGATTGGGAAAGAGAGGGCAAATAAAACGGCAAGGGTGAAGTGGGGGAGAGGACAATGAGAGGCAAATGGCAAATAATGTAAATGCAAGGGAGATGAGTTTGTGATGGGTACTTGGTATGTATTGAGTTGAGCGAAGACCTCCCCGGCAACGGCGCCAGAAATCCTTCTTGCTACGTCTTGAGCTTGCGTTGGTTTTCCTTGAAGAGGGAAGGGTGATGCAGCAATAGTAGCGTAAGTATTTCCCTCAATTTTTGAGAACCAAGGTATCTATCCAGTAGGAGGCTCCTCAAAAGTCCCACGCACCTACACAAACAAACAAGAACTCGCAACCAACGCAATAAAGGGGTTGTCAATCCCTTCACGGCCGCTTGCGAAAGTGAGATCTCATAGAGAAAATATGATAAGATAAATATATTTTTGGTATTTTATAATATAGATAGGAAAGTAAAGATGCAAATAAAAGTAGATTGAAAGCTTATATGATAAAGGATAGACCCGGGGGCCATAGGTTTCACTAGTGGCTTCTCTCAAGATAGCATAAGTATTACGGTGGGTGAACAAATTACTATCGAGCAACTGATAGAAAAGCGAATAATTATGGGATTATCTAGGCATGATCATGTATATAGGCATCACGTCTATGACAAGTAGACCGACTCCTGCCTGCATCTACTACTATTACTCCACACATTGACCGCTATCCAGCATGCATCTAGAGTATTGAGTTCATAAAGAACAGAGTAACGCATTAAGAAAGATGACATGATGTAGAGGGATAAACTCATGCAATATGATATAAACCCTATGCTATGTCTTGAGCTTGTGTTGGTTTTCCTTGAAGAGGAAAGGATGATGCAGCAATATTAGCGTAAGTATTTCCCTCAGTTTTTGAGAACCAAGGTATCAATCCAGTAGGAGGCTCCTCAAAAGTCCCACGCACCTACACAAACAAACCAAGAACTCGCAACCAACGCAATAAAGGGGTTGTCAATCCCTTCACGGCCACTTGCGAAAATGAGATCTGATAGAGATAATATGATAAGATAAATATATTTTTGGTATTTTATAATATAGATTCAAAAAGTAAAGATGCAAATAAAAGTAGATTGGAGGCAAATATGATAAAGAATAGACCCGGGGGCCATAGGTTTCACTAGAGGCTTCTCTCAAGATAGCATAAGTATTACGGTGGGTGAACAAATTACTGTCGAGCAATTGATAGAAAAGCGAATAATTATGATATTATCTAGGCATGATCATGTATATAGGCATCACGTCCGCAACAAGTAGACCAACTCCTACCTGCATCTACTACTATTACTCCACACATCGACCGACTCATGCCTGCATCTAGAGTATTAAGTTCATAAGAACAGAGTAACTCCTTAAGCAAGATGACATGATGTAGAGGGATAAACTCAAGCAATATGATATAAACCCCATCTTTTTATCCTCGATGGCAACAATACAATACGTGCCTTGCAACCCTTTCTGTCACTGGGTAAGGACACCGCAAGATTGAGCCCAAAGCTAAGCACTTCTCCCATGGCAAGAAAGATCAATCTAGTAGGCCAAACTAAACTGATAATTCAAAGAGACTTGCAAATATAACTCAATCATACATAAAAGAATTCAGAAGAGATTCAAATATTTCTCATAGATAAACTTGATCATAAACCCACAATTCATCGGATCTCGACAAACACACCGCAAAGAGAGATTACATCGAATAGATCTCCACAAGAGAGGGGGAGAACATTGTATTGAGATCCAAAAAGAGAGAAGAAGTCATCTAGCTAATAACTATGGACCCGAAGGTCTGTGGTAAACTACTCACAACTCATCGGAAGGGCTATGGTGTTGATGTAGAAGCCCTACGTGGTGGATTCCCCCTCTGGCAGAACGCCGGTGACGGCTCCAAGATGGGATCTCGCGGATACAGAAGGTTACGGTGGTGGAAATTGTGTTTCGGGTGCTCCCTGGATGTTTTTGGGGTACGCAGGCTTATATAGGAGGAAGAAGTACGTCGGTGGCCGCCCGAGGGGCCCACGAGACAGGGGGGCGCGCCCTATAGGGGGGGCGCCCTCCTATCTCGTGGAGGCCTCGGCAGCTTCTTTACTTCCACTCCAAGTCCTCTGGATCACGTTCGTTCCAAAAATCACGCTCCCGAAGGTTTCATTCCGTTTGGACTCTGTTTGATATTCCTTTTCTTCGAAATACTGAAATAGGCAAAAAAACAGCAATACGGGCTGGGCCTCCGGTTAGTAGGTTAGTCCCAAAAATGATATAAATGCGTAAAATAAAGCACATAAACATCCAAAAGGGGTAATATAATAGCATGGAACAATCAAAAATTATAGATACGTTGGAGACATATCAAGCATCCCCAATCTTAATTCCTGCTCGTCCTCGAGTAGGTAAATGATAAAAAAGATTTTTTTTTTGATGTGGAATGCTACCTAGCATACTTCTCAATGTAATTTTCTTTATTGTGGCATGAATGTTCAGATCCAAATGATTCAAAATAAAAGTTCATATTGATAAAAGAAATAGTAATACTTCAAGCATACTAATCGAAGCAATCATGTCTTCTCAAAATAACATGGCAAAAGAAAGTTCATCCCTACAAAATCATATAGTTAGGCTATGCTTCATTTTCGTCACACAAAGATGTTCCCAACTTCTATACCCCCGATGACAAGCCAAGAAATTGTTTCATACTTAAATAATCTCAAACTTTTTCAACCTTCATGCAATACATGAGCGTGAGCCATGGATATAGCACTATGGGTGGAATAGAATGTGATGATGGGGATTGTGCGGAGAAGACAAAAAAAAGAGAAAGTCTCACATTGACGAGGATAATCAAGGGCTATGGAGATGCCCATCAATTGATGTCAACATGAATAGTAGGGATTGCCATGCAACGGATGCATTAGAGCTATAAATGAATGCTCAACAAAAAGGAAACTAGTGGGTGTGCATCCAACTTGCTTGCTCACGAAGACCTAGGGCATTTGAGGAAGCCGATCGTATGAATATACAAGCCAAGTTCTATAATGAAAAATTCCCACTAGTATGAAAAAGACAAACTATGAGACTCACTATATGAAAAACATGGTGCTACTTTGAAGCATAATATATGAGACTCACTACATGAAGAACAAGGTGCTACTTTGAAGCATAAGTGTGGAAAAGAAGATAGTAACACTGCCCCTTTTATTTATTTTATTTTTTTTCCTTTTTTTCTTTTCTTTTCTTTTTTTCTTATTTTTTTGGGACCTTTCTTGTTTTCTTTTGGCCTTTCTTTTTTTTGGGCAATGCTCTAATAATGATGATCATCACACTTTCATTAATTACAACATATGAATTACAACTCGAAACTAGAACAAGATATGACTCTATATGAATGCCTCCGGCGGTGTACCGGGATGGTGCAATGAATCAAGAGTGACATGTATAAAAAATTACGCATGGTGGCTTTGCCACAAATACGATGTCAACTACATGATCATGCAATGGCAATATGACAAAAGTAAAGTATGTCATGATGATGATGAACGGAACGGTGGAAAGTTGCATGGCAATATATCTAGGAATGGTGTCGATCCCTTGTTCGGAAACAAGAAAACCGAGTAACTTTCCCCCTGGAACTCCGAACGTGCATTTTGACGGATTAAGCTTGATATCATACCTTCTCAGGTTGGCAAAGGTTTCTGCAAGGTCAGTCAATAGGTCGGAACCTTTGCGAGACTTGACCACGATGTCATCCATGTACGCTTCCACATTCCGACTAGTTTGAGTGAGCAGGCACTTCTGAATCATTCTCATGAATGTGGCTCTGGCATTTTTCAGACCAAAAGGCATGGTGACATAGCAAAAGCACCCGAATGGGGCGAGGAAGGCTGTTTTTATTTCATCGGGACCATACAGTCGGATCTGGTGGTATCCGGAATATGCATCTAAGAAAGACAAGCGCTCACATCCCACAGTTGAGTCAACAATCTGATCGATGCGAGGGAGAGGGAAGTGATCTTTCGGGCAGGCCCGATTGATATGCTTGAAATAAATGCACATACGAAGTGAATTATCCTTCTTAGGAACCATGACTACATTGGCTAACCACTCGGAGTGGTAGATTTCACGGATGAACTCTGCTGTCAACAGTCGAGCCACTTCTTCGCCAATTGCTTCCCTCTTCTGCACGGCAGACCGCCGAAGGTGTTCTTTGACGGTTTTTATTTTGGGGTCGACACGCAAACGATGCTCGGCCAGTCCCCTGGGCACACCAGGCATGTTAGAAGGTTTCCATGCAAAGATGTCCCAGTTCTCACGGAGGAACTGGACGAGCGCTTCTTCCTATTTGCTGTCGAGTGTTGTTGATATGTGTGTCGGCGCAGCATTGGGATCCGCCGGGTGAACGTGAACTGGCTTCATCTCACCGGTCTATTGCAATGTAGAATCTGTGGCGGATTTCTTGGCTCTGAGTAAATCACTCGAATCCGCATTCTTCTGATATTCTTGTAATTTGACTGCTGTCATTAGTTCATCGGCGATCTTGGAGCCTTTCTGGAAACACTCCTCAGCCTTCTGATGATTGCATGTAACTGTGATCACGCCTTTGGGGCCAGGCATCTTCAATTTGAGGTACATATAGCATGGTCGAGCCATAAAGCGCGTGTAGGCTAGCCTACCCAAAATGGCATGATAGGCACTCTGGAAATCCACGACTTCAAATGTCAACTTCTCCTTACGGTAATGCTTTGAATAATCGAAAACCACATCGAGGGAGATCTGGCCGAGTGATTCAGCCTTCTTCCCAGGAATAACACCATGGAAACTCATATTACTCTCACTAAGCTTGGACATCGGAATGCCCATCCCTTGCAATGTCTCAGCGTAGAGGATGTTCAGACCACTGCCACCGTCCATCAGTACTTTGGTCAGTCGAGTGCCTCCAACCACGGGGTCGACTACAAGAGCTTGCCTCCCGGGGGTGGCCACACGAGCAGGGTGATCAGACTGGTCGAACGTAATGGCTGTTTGAGACCATCTAAGGTAGGTGGTCATCGCTGCCGGAGCGACCATGTTCACCTCCCTGTTGATGACCTTCAATTGACTCTTGCTTTCAATGTCGGCAAATATCATCAGAGTGGAATTGACTTTGGGGTAACCATCGTCTTCCTCATCATCTTCACCTTGATCTGACTCTTTCTCTTTCTCATTGGGTTGTTTCTCTCGGAACTGCTGGATAAGGAGTCTACACTACCGGGTCGTATGCTTTGGGTAAATCAGATTACCTTCTTCATCTTTCTTCGTGTGGATGTGGCATGGCAAATCCATCACATCATTTCCTTCCTTATCCTTCACCTTCTTAGGGGGGCAGGGCCCCTTAGGTTTTCCCTTAAACTTTCCTTGATTCACTGCCGCAATCTCTCCGGGAGTCGCTGGCTCGGCCTTGCATTTCTGCTTCCGACTGGAATTACCCCCACCGGCCTCTTGGCCGACTGGTTTGCTCTTCCCGCTACGGAGTCGATCCTCTTCTTCTCCGTTAGCGTATCGGGTGGCTATCTCCATCATTCGGGCCAGAGTCATATCCCCAGTCCGACCGAATTTCAAGACCAACTCCCTGTATTTGACGCCCTCCTTGAAGGCGCACACAACTTGATGCTCTGAAACATTCTCGACGGTGTGATGCAAAGTGGACCATCTCTGGATGAATTCCCTCAAAGTCTCATCCGGCTTCTTCATGCAGTGCTGTAGCTCGGGCAATCCTCCGGGTCGCTTGCACGTGCCCTCGAAAGTTCTCACGAACACTCAGGACAACTCTTCCCAACTGTAAATACTGTTCGGAGCCAACTGAGTCAGCCATGCTCTGGCCGACCCTTCCAACATGAGGGGGAGGTGCTTCATAGCGATCTCGTCGTTACCGCCTCCGATCTGCACAGCCACTCGGTAATCTTCAAGCCAAGTTTCAGGCTTAGACTCACCGGTGAACTTACTGACTCTAGTTGCCATCCTGAAGTTAGGAGGTATCACTGCTGCCCTGATGGCCCTGCTGAAACACTCGGGACCAGAAACATGCACTCGGTTGCCACCTGGACGATCTCTGCCAGGGTCTTCTCTGTGTGCTCTGTTCCAGTCGACCAGGCCTTAAACGAGGATAGACCTCGCGTCAAAGCTCGGTTCTCTTGGGTCGACTGAATTCCTGCGCTCACCACTGTGATGGCGCCTATCATCGTTCCGCCGAGGCACATACGATGCGCTCCTCGGAGGAGGCGTGGGTCCTCGACGATGATTGTCACGGTCGAGTGGAAGATCATACCGCCCACGGCCTTCACGCCGCGGAGGCGATCTCGGGCTGTGGGCTGACTGAACCGTGTCCGCTGCAACGGATCTGCTATGAATCCTATTCCGCGACTGAGATACTATTGTATTCTGCTCTCCTGCTGCCCTGAGCAAGGCTCGGATCTGCATCAGCCCTCTGCCAGCTTCCGACTGGGAAGGTTGGATCGACTCTGCTATCCGGGCTGCAGTTGTGAGATTCTGAATCGGAGTGCGGTATACCTTAGGTGGAGGCGGGAAAAGCTGTCGTCGACTGGATTCATGGATCCGCTCCTGGGCGCGCTCGTCACGCTGAAGGTTGTCCAGTCGAGTGCGCTCAGCCAAATTGGCTAGGCTCACCTCTTCCAAGGACCGAGCTTCGGGGGTTTCCCCAGCGATGGGCGTATGGAGTGCATCCATGTTGCGGCGTCGAAGGTCCTCCCTTTGCTGCGAAGAGAGGGGCTCGGGTCGGTACTCCTCATGGACGTGTGACGGATTACCGCCTCCGTCTCCTTCGCACACGCAACGGAACCCAGGAGGGATGTGAGGGCCATCGACCATCAGGACTTCGGCCGCAGGATCACTGCTATCACACTCGGATGCAGTCTCCACGGAGCCAGTCGACAGATCGAACAGGCCTTGGTGGGTTTCATCGGGCTCGATTGCCGTGACTTGATGGGTGGTCGAGCGTCGAGCCACCACGTGTTTCACCCAGCGCTGAAGCCACAATCGACCGGATCGCTTACGGCGGTGAACAGCGGGGAGAGAAGACATCATCGGAGCCGACTGATACTGAGTCGACGACTGCCGGAGAAGGACGCCGCGAACGCACGCGCGAAAGTGCGTCGCCCCTCGAACAGGGAGCGCTTCGACATCGAGCGGAGCTTCCTGAAGCCACGCCGAGTCGTCGATGACGAAAACGAGCGCGCCGAGACGGATCTCGCGACCCTGAACCATCTCGCCGCCGGCGACCATGATGATGGTCGAAAAAACTTGCAACTTCATCGATAAGTCGCTAAGACACCTGCCCCAAGGTGGGCGCCAACTGTCGTGGTTCTAAGTCTAACAGTAGAAAGGGGGATAGGTATGGAGAGGCAAGATCTTAGCTATGGTGAAGATGTACACATGGTGTTTACGAGTTCAGGCCCTTCTCGGAGGAAGTAATAGCCCTACGTCTCGGTGCTCGGAGGCGGTCGATTGGATTATATGTGTTGGATTACAGAGGGTGCGAACCCTTGTGCCAGAGGAGGAGGGTGGCTTATATAGAGTGCACCAGGACCTCTGCCCGCCTCCATTACAAGGGAACTAATGTACATAAAGTAGGGGTGTTACTGGTAACGCCAGCATTAAGTACTCTTAATGCTCATGAAGACTAGGGAGTAAATATTTGGCCGTTGTGTGCTCTCCTGACTACTGGTCTTCGATATGGTCGAGTGATCTTCCTCGTGGTCGAGTGACGATAGGTAACGAACATCGAGTGGATTGCACTCGACGTATGAGACTGGTGCTCTTCTGTTGACTCTTGGTCTTTTCATCTTCCAGGGTAGTGACCTTGGGTAGGACGTATGGGTCGATCCTATGACCCTACCCCAGGTCTGTATCCTTGTCACTCGCAACCAACGAAATAAAGGGGTTGTCAATCCCTTCACGGCCACTTGCAAAAGTGAGATCTGGTAGAGATAGTATGATAAGATAAATATAGTTTTGGTATTTTATAATATAGATTCAAAAAGTAAAGATGCAAATAAAAGTAGATTGGAAGCAAATATGATAAAGGATAGACCTGGGGGCCATAGGTTTCACTAGAGGCTTCTCTCAAGACAGCATAAGTATTACGGTGGGTGAACAAATTACTGTCGAGCAATTGATAGAAAAGCGAATAATTATGAGATTATCTAGGAACGATCATGTATATAGGCATCACGTCCGCAACAAGTAGACCGACTTCTGCCAGCATCTACTACTATTACTCCACACATCGACCGACTCCTGCCTGCATCTAGAGTATTAAGTTCATAAGAACAGAGTAACGCCTTAAGCAAGATGACATGGTGCAGAGGGATAAACTCATGCAATATGATATAAACCCCATCCTTTTATCCTCGATGGCAAAAATACAATACGTGCCTTGCAACCCTTACTGTCACTGGGTAGGGACACCGCAAGATTGAACCCAAAGCTAAGCACTTCTCCCATGGCAAGAAAGATCAATCTAGTAGGCCAAACAAAATTGATAATTCGAAGAGACTTGCAAAGATAACTCAATCATACATAAAAGAATTCAGAAGAGATTCAAATATTTCTCATAGATAAACTTGATCATAAACCCACAATTCATCGGATCTCGAAAAACATACTGCAAAAAGAGATTACATCGAATAGATCTCCACAAGAGAGGGGGACAACATTGTATTGAGATCCAAAAAGAGAGAAGAAGCCATCTAGCTAATAACTATGGACTCGAAGGTCTGTGGTAAACTACTCACAACTCATCGGAAGGGCTATGGTGTTGATGTAGAAGCCCTCCATGGTGGATTTCCCTCTCTGGGCAGAACACCGGCGACGGCTCCAAGATGGGATCTCGCGGATACAGAAGGTTACGGCAGTGGAAATTGTGTTTCGGGTGCTCCCTGATGTTTTCGGGGTACATAGGCTTATATAGGAGGAAGAAGTACGTCGGTGGCCGCTCGAGGGACCCACGAGACAGGGGGCGCGCCCTATAGGGGGGCGCCCTCCTATCTCGTGGAGGCCTCGGCTGCTTCTTGACTTGCACTCCAAGTCCTCTGGATCACGTTTGTTCCAAAAATCACGCTCCCGAAGGTTTCATTCCGTTTGGACTCCGTTTGATATTCCTTTTCTTCAAAATACTGATATAGGCAAAAAAACAGCAATACGGGCTGGGCCTCCGGTTAGTAGGTTAGTCCCAAAAATGATATAAATGTGTAAAATAAAGCCCATAAACATCCAAAAGGGGTAATATAATAGCATGAAACAATCAAAAATTATAGATACGTTGGAGACGTATCGCCCCATCCTTTTATCCTCGATGGCAACAATACAATACGTGCCTTGCTGCCCCTGCTGTCACTGGGAAAGGACACCGCAAGATTCAACCCAAAGCTAAGCACTTCTCCCATGGCAAGAAAGATCAATCTAGTAGGCCAAACCAAACTGATAATTTGAAGAGACTTGCAAAGATAACTTAATCACACATAAAATAATCCAGAGAAGATTCAAATATTTCTCATAGATAAACTTGATCATAAACCCACAATTCATCGGATCTCGACAAACACACCGCAAAAAGAGTTACATCGAATAGATCTCCAAGAAGATTAAGGAGAACATGGTATTGAGATCCAAAAAGAGAGAAGAAGCCATATAGCTAATACCTATGGACCCGAAGGTCTGTGGAAAACTACTCAAAACTCATCGGAGAAGCTATGGTGTTGATGTAGAAGCCCTCCGTGGTTGATTCCCCCTCCGGTGGAGCGCCGGCAAAGGCTCCAAGATGGGATCTCGCGGATACAGAAGGTTACGGTGGTGGAAATAGTTTTTCATGGTCGCCTTTGATGTTCTCGAGGTACGTGGGTATGTATAGGAGGAAGAAGTAGGTCGGTGGACGCCCGAGGGGCCCACAAGATAGGGGCGCTCCCAGTAGGGGGCGCGCCCTCTGGTTAGTAGGTTAGTCCCAAAAATGATATAAAAGTGTAAAGTAAAGCCCATAAACATCCAAAACGGGTAATATAATAGCATGGAACAATCAAAAATTATAGATACGTTAGAGACGTATCAAGCACTAAATATGGGCTTGACTCTGAGATAGTAGCTTCTTTCTATGAATCATTTGCTACTCATGTTGACCTCCCTAAGGAGAAGTGGTTTAAATATAATCCTTCCAATGAAGTAAAAGTACTTGCATCTATTAAAGTTAAAGAAAAGACTATCACTTATAATGATCCTGTTGTTCCTACTACCTATATTGAGAAACCACCCTTCCCTGTTAGGATAAAGGATCATGCTAAAGCTTCAAATGTGGTTCATAAGAGTAATACTAAAACACCTACACCACCTGAGCAAATTAAAGTTGAACCTAGTATTGCTATGGTTAAAGATCTCTTGGCCGATAATATTGATGGGCATGTTATTTACTTCTTTGATGAAGCTGCTAGAATTGCTAGAAAGACACTAAGAATAAACATAGACCTATTGTTGGCATGCCTGTTATTTCTGTTAAAATAGGAGATCATTGTTATCATGGCTTATGTGATATGGGTGCTAGTGCTAGTGCAATACCTCATTCCTTATACAAAGAAATTATGGATTATATTGCACCTGCTGAGATAGAAGAAATTGATGTTACAATTAAGCTTGCCAATAGAGATACTATTTCACTAGTATGGATTGTTAGAGATGTAGAAGTCTTCTGTGGGAAAGTTAAATATCCTGCTGATTTTCATGTTCTTGGTTCCCCACAAGATGACTTTTGTCCCATTATATTTGATAGACCCTTATTGAATATTGTTAACGCTAAGATAGACTGCAAAAAGGATGTTGTTATTATTGGTTTAGGGGATATGTCTCATGAGTTTAATTTTGCTAAATTTCATAAACAACCCCATGATAAAGAATTGCCTAGTAAGGATGAAATTATTGGTCTTGCTTCTATTGTCGTGCCTCCTAATGATCCTTTAGAACAATATTTGCTAGACCATGAAAATGATATGTTTATGAATGAAAGAAGGGAGATAGATGAAGTATTTTTTAAACAGGGACCTATTTTGAAACACAACTTGCCTGTTGAAATCCTAGAGGATCCTCCACCACCCAAGGCTGATCCCGTGTTTGAGCTTAAACCATTACCTGATACTCTTAAATATGCTTATCTTGATGAAAAGAAGATATATCCTGTTATTATTAGTGCTAACCTTTCAGAGCAGGAAGAGGAGAGATTATTGAAAACTCTTAAGAAGCATCGTGTTGCTATTGGATATACTCTTGGTGATCTTAAGGGCATTAGTCCCACTCTATGCCAACACAAAATAAAATTGGAGAAAGACGCCAAACCAGTTATTCATCACCAACGACAGTTAAATCCTAAGATGAAAGAAGTGGTAAGAAAAGAAATACTAAAGCTCCTGGAGGCAGGTATAATTTATCCCATTGCTGATAGTCAGTGGGTAAGTCATGTCCATTGTGTCCCTAAGAATGGATGTATTACTGTCGTTCCTAATGATAAAGATGAATTGATCCCGCAAAGAATTGTTACAGGTTATAGGATGGTAATTGATTTTCGCAAATTAAATAAAGCTACTAAAAAGGATCATTACCCTTTATCTTTTATTGATCAAATGCTAGAAAGATTATCCAAACATACACAATTTTGCTTTCTAGATGGTTACTCTAGTTTCTCTCAAATACCTGTGTCAGCAGAGAATCAAGAAAATACCACTTTTACTTGCCCTTTCGGTACTTTTGCTTATAGACGTATTCCTTTTGGTTTATGTAATGCACGTGCTACCTTTCAAAGATGCGTGATGGCTATATTCTCTGACTTTTCCGAAAAGATTGTTGAGGTTTTCATGGATGATTTCTCCGTATATGGATCTTCTTTTGATGATTGCTTGAGCAACCTTGATCGAGTTTTGCAGAGATGCGAAGATACTAGTCTTGTCTTGAATTGGGAAAAGTGCCACTTTATGGTTAATGAAGGCATTGTCTTGGGGCATAAAGTTTCTGAAAGAGGTATTGAAGTTGATAAAGCTATAGTTGATGCTATTGAAAAGATGTCGTGTCACAAGGACATTAAAGGTATACGAAGTTTCCTTGGTCATGCTGGTTTTTATAGGAGGTTCATTAAGGACTTCTCTAAAATTTCTAAGCCTTTGACTAATCTATTACAAAAAGATATTCCTTTTGTCTTCGATGATGATTGTGTAGAAGCATTTGAAATACTTAAGAAAGCTTTGATTTCGGCACCTATTGTTCAGCCACATAATTGAAATTTACCCTTTGAAATTATGTGTGATGCTAGTGATTATGCTATAGGTGTTGTTCTAGGACAAAGAGTTGATAAGAAACTAAATGTTATTCAATATGCTAGTAAAACTCTAGACAGTGCCCAGAGAAATTATGCTACTACTAAAAAAGAATTTTTAGCAGTTGTATTTGCTTGTGATAAGTTCAGACCTTATATTGTTGATTTTAAAGTAACTTTTCATACTGATCATGCTGCTATTAAATATCTTATGGAAAAGAAAGATGCTAAACCTAGACTTATTAGATGGGTTCTCCTGCTACAAGAATTTGATTTGCATATTATTGATAGAAAGGGAGCTGAGAACCCCATTGCAGACAACCTGTCTAGGTTAGATAATGTTCTTGATGACCCACTACATATTGATGATAGCTTTCCTGATGAACAATTAGCTGACATAAATGCTTCTCGTACTGCTCCATGGTATGCTGATATACTAATTACATTGTTGCTAAATTTATACCACCTAGTTTCACATACCAGCAAAAGAAAAAGTTCTTCTATGATTTAAGACATTACTTCTGGGATGACCCACACCTTTATAAAGAAGGAGTAGATGGTGTTATTAGACGTTGTGTACCTGAGAATGAATAGGAACAGATCCTACGTAAGTGTCACTCCGAGGCTTATGGAGGACACCACGCTGGATATAGAACTGCGCATAAGGTATTGCAATCCAGTTTTATTGGCCTACTCTCTTCAAAGATGCCCGTAAGTTTGTCTTGTCTTGTGATGAATGTCAAAGAATTGGTAATATTAGTAGACGTCAAGAAATGCCTATGAATTATTCTCTTGTTATTGAACCCTTTGATGTCTGGGGCTTTGATTATATGGGACCATTTCCTTCCTCTAATGGGTATACACATATTTTAGTTGATGTTGATTACGTTACTTAGTGGGTAGAAGCTATTCCAACCAGTAGTGCTGATCATAACACCTCTATTAAGATGCTTAAAGAAGTTATTTTTCCGAGGTTTTGAGTCCCTAGATATTTAATGACTGATGGTGGTTCATATTTTATTCATGGTGCTTTTCGTAAAATGCTTGCTAAGTATGATGTTAATCATAGAATTGCATCTCCATATCACCCTCAGTCTAGTGGTTAAGTAGAATTGAGTAATAGAGAGCTTAAATTAATTTTGCAAAAGACTGTTAATAGATCTAGAAAGAATTGGTCCAAGAACTTGATGATGCATTATGGGCTTATAGAACTGCATACAAAAATCCTATGGGTATGTCTCCATATAAAATGGTCTATGGAAAAGCATGTCACTTACCTCTCAAACTAGAACATAAGGCATATTAGGCCATTAAAGAGCTCAATTATGATTTCAAACTTGCCGGTGAGAAGAGATTATTTGACATTAGCTCACTTGATGAACGGAGAACTCAAGCCTATGAGAATGTCAAACTATTTAAAGAAAAAGTTAAAAGATGGCATGACAAAAGGATACAAAAGCATGAGTTAATGTAGGTGATTATGTGTTGCTATACAACTCTCGTTTAAGATTTTTTGCAGGAAAACTTCTCTCTAAATGGGAAGGCCCTTACGTTATCGAGGAGGTCTATCGTTCCCGTGCCATAAAAATCAACAACTTCGAAGGCACAAGTCCGAAGGTGGTGAACGGTCAAAGAATCAAACATTATATCTCGGGTAATCCTATAAATGTTGAAACCAATGTTATTGAAACCGTAACCCCGGAGGAACACATAAGGGACACTTTCCAGGACGTTTCAGACTCCGAAAAGGAATAGGTATGTGGTACAGTAAGTAAACCTACTCCAAAACAGTTCTAATAGCAATTTTTCTCTGTTTTGGAATATTTAAGAAAATTGGAAAATAAGAAGTAGTCCGGGAAGGACATGAGGAATCCACGAGGGTGGAGGGCGCGCCCCCTGCCTCGTGGGCACCTCGTGTGCTCTCCGGACTCTGTTTTCTTGCACGATACTTCTTTTGGTCGATAAAAAATCATTATATAATCTCCTAAAGGTTTTGACCACCGTATCACACAAATATCCTCTGTCTTTTTTTCGAGCTGTCTTTCTGACAGATCTAGATTACCATGACGTCTCCAAGCGCCCCCAAGGACAAGTTTTTTGAGAAGGTCATCAACCCCTACCTCACGGAGGTGCTGCAACACCCTCAAACCATTGAGATGCGTGAGGGGGTGCTACACATTTGCGATGTTGAGGGACCAAGGAGGACCGGAAGCGTGGAGACAAGACTCGAAGCAATGGAACAACAAGTTTTCAAGTGCCAAGGGATGGTGGAATGTGGACTCAACACCAACCAGATGATGATCGCGGAGTTCACCAACAACCACAAGCTGGATGCCAAGAACATTGGGGAGACCATCTTCAAGCTTCATGAGAAAATCGAGCACCTCCAAGCCCAGATCTATGACCTGCAAAACCAAAAATGTGAGTATGAATATAGATTCAAGAGGATGAGTTTGGCTGCAGATTTGAGGATCCCGGAGACTCGATCATCCTTCTATGATGGTACGCCTATGCCTTGGAAGACGAACGACAAGCCTACATCATGAACAACTCCATCATCACCACCTCCGAAGAACTAAACACATGGGTATGGGCACTCCCCTTGGCAACTGCCAAGCTTGGGGGAGGTGCCCCGGTATCGTATCACCATCACACTCCTATCTCTACCGTTTTTCTTAGTTCGATCCTTTTTGGTAATATCTTGATCTAGTAGAATAAAGTTTTTAGTATGATCTAGTTTTGAGTTTTGCCTTATGATCCCTCTATGTAATTGAGTCCGTGAGCTATATATAATAAAGATTAGTGTTGAGTCAAGGGCTTTGCTATCTTGCTATGATCTTGAGGGAATAAAAGAAAAGGAAATAATTAAAAGAAATAAAGAGATCACATTGATCTTATGGAGAGTAATGACTTCACATAAAGAGTATGATGAATAAAAGTTGTTGAGAGTTGGCAAACATAGTTTTGGTCATCGTTGCAATTAATAGGAAGTAATAAAGAAAGAGAGGTTCTCACATATAAATATACTATCTTGGACATATTTTATGATTGTGAGCACTCATTAAAGTATGACATGCTAAAGAGTTGATGTTGGACAAGGAAGACAACGTAATGGGTTATGTTTTCTTATATCCGAAATAAAGTATATGGTCATGGATCATCCAACATGTTGAGCTTTCCTTTCCCCCTCATGCTAGACAAATTCTTTGCACCAAGTAGAGATACTACTTGTGCTTCCAAATACCCTTAAACCCAGTTTTGCATGAGAGTCCACCATATCTACCTATGGATTGAGTAAGATCCTTCAAGTAAGTTGTGTTGTTATAAGAATTATCATGATGCCCTCATGTCCGTATTTTATTTTATCGACACCTCTATCTCTAAACATGTGGACATATTTTTTGATATCGGCTTCCGCTTGAGGACAAGCGAGGTCTAAGCTTGGGGGATTTGATATGTCCATTTTGCATCATGCTTTTATATCGATATTTATTGCATTATGGGCTGTTATTACACGTTATGTCACAATACTTATGCATGTTCTCTCTTATTTTACAAGGTTTACATGAAGAGGGAGAATGCCGGCAGCTGGAGTTCTGGGCTGGAAAAGGAGGAAATATTAGAGACCTATTCTACACAACTCCAAAATTCCTGAAACTCCGCGAGAGTCATTTTTGGAATTAATAAAAAATATTGAGTGGAAGAAATACCAGAGGGGGGCCACCCACCATCCACGAGGATGGGGGAGCGCCCTACCCCCTGGGCGCACCCCCCCTGCCTCGTGGGCCCCCTAGCAGCCTTCCGGTGACTCTCTTCTGCTATGTGAAGTCTTTTACCCTGGAAAAAAATCATAAGCAAGCTTTCGGGGTGAAACACAGCCGCCACGAGGCGGAACCTTGGCGGAACCAATCTAGGGCTCCGGCGGAGCTGTTCTTCCGGGGAAACATCCCTCCGGGAGGGGGAAATCATCACCATCGTCATCACCAACGATCCTCTCATCGGGAGGGGGTCAATCTCCATCAACATCTTCACCAGCACCATCTCCTCTCAAACCCTAGTTCATCTCTTGTATCCAATCTCTGTACCAAAACCTCAGATTGGCACCTGTGGGTTGCTAGTAGTGTTGATTACTCCTTATAGTTGATGCTAGTTGGTTTATTTGGTGGAAGATCATATGTTCAGATCCTTAATGCATATTAATACCCCTCTGATTATGAACATGAATATGATTTGTGAGTAGTTATGTTTGTTCCTGAGGATATGGGTGAAGTCTTGCTATAAGTAGTCATGTGAATTTGGTATTCATTCGATATTTTGATGAGATGTATGTTGTTTGTCCTCTAGTGGTGTTATGTGAACGTCGACTACATGACACTTCACCATTGTTTGGGCCTATAGGAAGGCATTGGGAAGTAATAAGTAGATGATGGGTTGCTAGAGTGACCGAAGCTTAAACCCTAGTTTATGCGTTGCTTCGTAAGGGGCTGATTTGGAACCATATGTTTCATGCTATGGTTAGGTTTACCTTAATATTTCTTTTGTAGTTGTGGATGCTTGCACTAGGGGTTAATCATAAGTGGGATGCTTGTCCAAGAAAGGGTAGTACCCAAGCACCGGTCCACCCACATATCAAATTATCAAAGTAACGAACGCGAATCATATGAGCGTGATGAAAACTAGCTTGACGATAATTCCCATATGTACTCGGGAGCGCTTTTCTCTATATAAGAAATTGTACAGGCTTGTCCTTTGCTACAAAAAGTATTGGGCCACCTTGCTTCACCTTATTTACTTTCATTGCTTGTTACCCGTTACAAATTACCTTATCACAAAACTATCTGTTACCAATAATTTCAGTGCTTGCAGAGAATACCTTACTGAAAACCACTTGTCATTTCCTTCTGCTCCTCATTGGGTTCGGCACTCTTATTTATTGAAAGGACTACGATAGATCCCCTACACTTGTGGGTCATCAGGTCCCTGTTTAAAGAATACTTCATCTATTTCCCTTCTTTCATTCATAAACATATCATTTTCATGGTCGAGCAAATATTGTTCTAAAGGATCATTAGGAGGCACGGCAACAGAAGCAAGACCAATAATTTCATCTTTACTAGGCAATTCTTTATCATGGGGTTGTCTACGAAATTTAGCAAAATTAAAATCACGAGACATATCCCCTAAACCAACAGTAACAATATCCTTTTCGCAGTCTATCTTAGCATTAACAGTATTCAAGAAGGGTCTACCAAATATAATGGGACAAAAGTCATCTTGTGGGGAACCAAGCACGAGAAAATCAGTAGGGTGTTTAATTTTCCCACACAAGACTTCAACATCTCTAACAATCGCAATTGGTGAAATAGTATCTCTATTGGCAAGCTTAATAGTAACATCAATATCTTCTATCTCAGCAGGTGCAATATCATGTATAATTTCTTTGTATAAGGAATGAGGTATTGCACTCACACTAGCACCCATATCACATAAGCCATGGTAAAAATGATCTCCTATTTTAACAGAAACAACAGGCATGCCAACAATAGGTCTATGTTTATTTTTAGTATCGGGTTTAGCAATTCTAGCAGCTTCATCACAGAAATAAATAACATGCCCATCAATATTATCTACCAAGAGATCTTTAAGCATAGCAATACTAGGTTCAACTTTAGTTTGCTCAGGGCGTGTAGGTGTTCTAGCATTACTCTTACGAACCACAGTTGAAGCTTTAACATGATCCTTTATTCTAACAGGAAAGGGTGGTTTCTCAATATAAGCGGTGGGAACAATAGGATCAACATTATAAGTGATAGTTTTTTCTTTAACTTTAATAGGTTCTACTACTTTCACCTCAATGGGAGGGTGATATTTAAACCACTTCTCCTTAGGGAGACCAACATGAGTAGCAAATGATTCACAGAAAGAAGCTACTATCTCAGAGTCAAGTCCATATTTAGTGCTAAATTCACGAAAAGCATCGGTATTCATAAAAGATTTAACACAATCAAACTTAGGGGTTATACCTGACTCCTTACCTTCGTCGAGTTCCCAATCTTCAGAGTTGTGTTTAATTCTTTCAAATAAATCCCATCTGAATTCAATGGTATTCATCATAAAAGAACCAGTACAAGAAGTATCGAGCATGGAGCAATCATTAAGAGAAAGCCGAGCATAAAAGTTTTGAATAATAATTTCTCTTGAGAGCTCATGATTGGGGCATGAATATAACATTGGCTTAAGCCTCCCCCAAGCTTCAGCGATAGTTTCTCCTTCACAAGGCCAAAAATTATATATATAATTACGATCACGATGAACCAGATGCATAGGATAAAACTTCTGATGAAATTCCAATTTCAATCGATTGTAGTTCCATGATCCAATATCATCACATAGCCTAAACCATGTAAATGCATTTCCCTTCAAAGATAAAGGGAAGACCTTCTTCTTGGCAACATCCTCGGGCATACCTGCAAGCTTAAATAATCCACAAACTTCATCCACATAGATTAGGTGCATATCGGGATGTAATGTTCCATCTCATGTATAGGGATTAGCTAGCAGTTCCTCTATCATACCCGGAGGAATTTCAAATTAAATATTTTCAGTAGGTTCGAGCAACTCTTTGAACTTCTGGTCGGGGTGAAGATACCGCAAACAAGCACCTCAAAGTATTATTTTCCATAGTAACAAGTGACAGTAAATTTCAGCACACTATATAAATGTTTCCTTACCAAATTCCACCTACCAAAGGCGCTTCACTCCTGGGCAACGGCGCCAGAAAAGAGTCTTGATGACCCACAAGTATAGGGTATCTATCTTAGTCCTTTTGATAAGTAAGAGTGTCAAACCCAACAAGGAGCAGAAGGAAATGACAAGCGATTTTCAGTAAGGTATTCTCTGCAAGCACTGAAATTATCGGTAACAGATAGTTTTGTGATAGGATAATTCATAAGGGGTAACAAGTAACAAAGTGACTAAGGTGCAGCAAGGTGGCCCAATCCTT
Organism: Triticum aestivum; assembly: GCF_018294505.1. Taxonomy (NCBI): domain Eukaryota; kingdom Viridiplantae; phylum Streptophyta; class Magnoliopsida; order Poales; family Poaceae; genus Triticum; species Triticum aestivum. The sequence goes on along the minus strand of NC_057798.1, from coordinate 479,087,555 downwards.
TTTGTAGCAAAGGACAAGCCTGGAAAAAACTCTTATATAAAGCAAAGCGCTCCCGAGGACACATGGGGATTACTGTCAAGCTAGTTTTCATCATGCTCATATGATTCACGTTTGTTACTTTGATAATTCGATATGTGGGTGGACCGGTGCTTGGGTACTGCCCTTCCTTGGACAAGCATCCCACTTATGATTAACCCCTCTCGCAAGCATCCGCAACTACGAAAGAAGAATTAAGGTAAACCTAACCATAGCATGAAACATATGGATCCAAATCAGCCCCTTACAAAGCAACGCATAAACTAGGGTTTAAGCTTCTGTCACTCTAGCAACCCATCATACTTATTACTTCCCAATGCCTTACCCTAGGCCCAAATAATGGTGAAGTATCATGTAGTCAACGTTCACATAACACCACTAGAGGAAAGACAACATACATCTCATCAAAATATCGAACGAATACCCAATTCACATGATTACTTATAACAAGACTTCTCCCATGTCCTCAGGAACAAACATAACTACTCACAAATCATATTCATGTTCATGATCAGAGGGGTATTGAATAGCATTAAGGATCTAAACATATGATCTTCCACCGAATAAACCAACTAGCATCAACTACAAGGAGTAATCAACACTACTAGCAACCCACAGGTACCAATCTAAGGTTTTGAGACAAAAATCGGATACAAGAGATGAACTAGGATTTGAGAGGAGTTGGTGCTGGTGAAGATGTTGATGAAGATTGACCCCCTCTCGATGAGAGGATCGATGATGATGACGATGGCGATGATTTACCCCTTCTAGAGGGTTGTTTCCCTGGCAGACCAGTTCCGCCAAAGCACTAGATTGGTCCTGCCCAGGTTCCGCCTCGAGACGGCGGCGCTTCATCCCAAAAGCTTTCTTTTGATTTTTTTTCCAGGGAAAAAGACACCATATAGCAGAAGATGGGCATCGAGGGCCTGCCAGGTGGCCCACGAGGCAGGGGGTGCGCCCAGGGGGGTAGGGCGCGCCCTCCACCCTCGTGGCTGGTGGGTGGCACCCCTCTGGTGCTTTCTTCGCCCAATATTTCTAATATATTCCAAAACTGACTTTCATGGAGTTTCAGGAATTTTTAAGTTGTGCAGAATAGGTCTCTAATATTTGCTCCTTCTCCAGCCCAGAATTCCAGCTGCCGACATTCTCCCTCTTCGTGTAAACCTTATAAAATAAGAGAGAAAATGCCTAATTATTGTGACATAATGTGTAGTAACAGCCCACAATGCAATAAATATTGATATAAAAGCATGATGCAAAACGTACGTATCACATATTTCGAGAGTCCACCATACCTACCTTTGGATTGAGTAAGATCCTTCAAGTAAGTTGTCGTCGGTGCAATAAGGCAATAAAAATTGCTTGTAAATGTGTTGGATCATTTAGTGTAAGAGAAAATTGAGCGTTGTACGAACTTGTGATGACAAAGAATAAAAGTGACATACTGCATAATAAAGGTTGCTAACATAAGGGGCAATACAATGTGACGTTCTTTTGCATTAAGGTATTTAGCATACAAATAAATAAGCGCATGACAACCTCTGCCTCCCTCTGTGAAGGGCCTACCTTTTACTTTTATGCATTTACTTTTATGAAGAGTCAAAGTTTTTTCCCTATTCCTTTTTATTTTTTCTCCTTTTGCAAGCATCATGTGGTGAGGAAAGATATTGGCACATATATCCAGCTGGATATGAGTAGGCATGAGTTATTATTGTGATATCCCCTTGAGGTGAATATGTTGGGAGGTGAAACTATAAGCCCCTATCTTTCTATGTGTCTGGTTAAAACTTTTTGTTCATGGGTACACTGTGAGTGTTAGCAATCATATAAGATTAAATGATGGTTGAGTATGTGGACTTGCCTAAAGGCTCCGACACGTGAACCTTCCGGAAAATATGATGAATTGTAGTTGCAAAGTTGACTGAGAACATATTTTGTTGGTTTTTAATAAGGTTTATGCTTTATACTTCAATGTTGTGATGAATTCTTACTTGTTCATGGGAAGTTGTATGATAAAAGTTATTGGATAAAAATTATGTGCAAAAATCTTTATGTTAAAGTTCTTTGTTGTTATAATAATATGCATGATGCTTCTATGTCCGTATTTTGTTTTTATCTACACCTCTCTCTCTAAGCATGTGGACATATTTTTCGATTTCGGTTTTCGCTTGAGGACAATCGAGGTCTAAGCTTGAGAGACTTGATATGTCCATTTTGTATCATGTTTTCCTAATGTTATTTATAATGTTTTTATGCATAATAATGCTTTTGGGAGTAATTATAATGCCTTTTCTCTCATAATATGCAAGGTCTACACAAAGAGGGAGAATACCGACAGCTGGAATTCTGGACCTGAAAAAGCACGTCAGAGCTACCTATTCTGCACAACTCCAAACAAGCTGAAACTTTAGGTAGATTTTTTATGAATTATTTAAAAATTATTGGAGCAAATAACTACCAGAGGGGGCCCACCAAGTGGGCACAACCCACGTTGGAGAAGTATCATGGACATGTCCGGGATGATCCCCTGATTTTGAGAGTTGACGGGGTTACGGTTTGGCACTGGGCATTAGGTGATAGATATAGGCATCGGTGCTCTCGGTGGTCGTCGGAGATGGTCGCTCTGTCTGTTTGCCTTGCGTGGCGTGGCTGGATTTTCAGGGGCGCTACCTTGATCTGGTCTGCCGGGCGTGGCCGACACCGATATGAGGTGAAGATCGATACGGTGGGACTCATCCAAGTGCAACGTGGGAGCGTCATCTTGGAAATCGTCATTGCTGACCTAATGCACCTCGTCAAGGAGGCTGGTGGTTGTGTCGTCACGGTGCTGTAGTGATGGCCCTTTCATGGGTTCATACGGTGTGTGCTGGCTTTGTCCACCCGATACATCAGGTCGGCAATGAGGTGACTAGAAATCAAAGGATCAATGGTTGGAGTGGAATCCCTTTGAAATCAACACAATTAGTGGGAGCTCTCTCTCAGAAAGATAGATACGAGTTGTGTTCGCTTTGAGAGACACTAATGTAGTGGGTGGGGGTATATATGGGCAGGACCAAAAGTTTGACCGTTACACACACTTTTGCACACATCAATGAGTCCAAGTAAAATGACTCGGTCAGGCCGATATGTACAAACACAAAAGGCAACAACTTTGGATTATTCGGTCACACCATATAAAACTGATCGGTGGCTCCGAGAAGTGATGACTTGAGCAATTTAAACACTCTGGTGACACTGACTAAAATTGTTCAAAAAATCTGAACGAGTTGCAGTAGGCAACATAAATTGGCTACCATGGAAATATTGCTCTCCTTAATGACAGACAAATCCGCTACCATGGCAGGGATTTTACCCCAAACCCTCAAATCACTCATTTTTCCAATATGTGATCACCACGTGGGCAGAGGAGAGGAGGAAGCCGAGGTCCAGGACTCACCTGCCGGCGGAGGTGACAAAGAGATGGTTCAGGTAGGAAACGATGATGGCGGGCGAAGGAGCCGAGGAGGAGACGCAAAGGAGACGAGTTGAGACAAAGAGAAAGGAAGGAGCCTGATCAGTCGCAGTGAAAGGAAGAAGCGTGAACAAAACCACCTAGTCAGCACTATTAAAGCGAAAACCACCTGAAATCCAGTGTAAAACCATTCAGAGGCTAATTGATCTTATATTGGCATATTTGAGGGGGTGATTAAACCGATTTTAGACTTGAGGGGGCGGGGTGGATTTCATCCATTAGGAAGGTTTGGGGCGGAGTGTGTGTGTGTGTGTGTGTGTGTGTGTGTGTGTGTGTGCGGGGGGCGGGGGTGGGGTGGGGTGGGGTGGTTATACTTCTCCTTTTTCTTTTCTACCCTCGAAATGGCAGAGCTACATGCCTGCAATGTTGAATACTATGGCGTTAAAAGCAGTTTGTGGGAGCGCGACCTAGTAGCAACGGTCACTGGCACTAGCGGCTCATTGGCTAGCGGCTTTTCGCTCGACCTTTTTCTGTTTTGGTTCCTAGAAAACGGACTACAATTTTTTTGCCTTTTTCCTTAATTTTAAGAAAAGCAAAATCAAGAAAAGTTCATGAATCTGAAAAATGTTCATAAATTTTTAAAAATGTCTGGATTTGAAATTATTCATGGATCTAAAATATGTCTGCAAATTATTTTTTTCATCAATTTGAAAAAGTTTCTGAATTTGTAAGATGTTTACGAATTACAAAAAATGTTCATGGATTTGCAAAAATGTTTTCATAAGTTAAAAAAATTCATGGATTGGAAATTGCGAATTTGTTTCATGAATTAAAAATTGTTCACGAATTTAAAAAATATTCACCAATTTAAAAAATGTCCTCCATCTGTAAAGAATTGTAAGAGCGTCTAGTACATTCATTTTAAAATTTAAATAAAATAAAATACAAAGAGAAAAAATAAAAAGGAAGAACCATAAGAAAAAACAATTAAAAAACAGGAAGAAAAAACCAGGCGTGAAATCTTCTGGAATCTTCACAAAACCGTTCTCGCTAGAGAAGGGCACGCGGGCAGAAGAATTATCCAAGCCCAGCGACTGCCGGGGCCTCGCTTCGCCAGCTCCTCCGCCACAACAGCTGCTGCCTCGACGTCCTCGCCGTCGCCCCTTTTGGCGGGGACGCCGGGACGAGACGGGACCGGCAGAGTAGATATTTCTTTCTTTCTAAAAAAAATAAGACCAACCCAATGGCTAATGCTTATTGGCATTTTTTATAGAAGAAACTTCACGAGCACCACATGTCCAAGCCGAAAATTGAACTTGAATGAATTAGCAGCAACCTCAGCTGCCCAGCCAACGGGTCGACGGCCCATCCTCAATATTTCTTTCTTGAGTTCTCAACGCTTTTTGGCGCGACGCAACCGCGTATCCACTGCCTTCCTCCCAGCAACAGCAGCCTTATCGTTGTCTTCACCCCCTCCAACCTCTCACCTCTGCACAAATGAGCAGCATGTCGAGGATGCCGCTCCCTCCGTCCCCTCCCCCTTCCCTCTCCAGCAAGCCCCCCACCCTGCCCTTCTCTCCCAAGAAGACGCCGCCGATGCCCGTCTACAAGGACCTGCACTTCAACCACGACCTCTCCGCCACCAAGAAGTTGCAGGTAACGCAGCAACGCTTCAACCATGGTGGGTTCTGAATTTAGCTTCTTGCGACGGGTGGCAATTGGGTCTCCGCTCTGCAGGCTGGCGTGGACCTGGTGGCGCGGCTGGTGGGGGTCACCCTGGGTCCCAAGGGGAGGAATGTGGTGCTCGCCAACAAGTATGGCCCTCCCAAGATCGTCAACGATGGGGAGACTGTCCTCAAGGAGGTACTCCCACTCACCTCATGCCGGCCTGCTCTTCAGATTCAGTACATGTTCCTGCAATGCTGGGGTATTTTTCAATCTTTTGGAGTGATTGTAATTTTCAGTAAACTCATTTGTTTTTTCTACTGGATTGTACAAGATCGAATTGGAGGATCCGCTGGAAAATCTAGGAGTTAAATTGGTCAGACAGGCCGGCGCCAGGACGAACGATATTGCCGGCGATGGGTGTACCACTTCTATAATCCTTGCTCAAGGCCTGATTGCTGAAGGAATGAAGGTATGCTGATACAGAATAGTAGTTCTCTATATTTCTTGGTTTGGAAAGTCAGCAGGAGAAGTTTTTGGTATAATGAACATTGACAGGCACAAACAATTCTGAAACCTAAACCTGCATCTGAATATTTTAAAAAAGTAGGTTCTTGCTGCTGGAATGAATCCGGTTCAAATTGCGCGTGGCATTGGGAGGACTGCTGATGCTTTAGTTTCTGAACTCAAGTTGATGTCACGGGAGGTATGGTTTATCAGTTAAGCTATGGCTATGAATGTTTCTGTATGTTCTTAGCATAGATATCGTAACATTTTGTAAATTGCTGCCTTCTAGATTGAAGACCATGAAATAGCACATGTGGCTGCAGTTAGCGCGGGAAATGATTACGCTGTCGGAAACATGATTTCTGATGCTTTTAAAAGAGTAGGCAGGGAAGGCATGGTTAGGATTGAAAACGGGAGAAGCACTGTAAACAGTTTGGAGGTTGTCGAAGGAATGCAGTTTGAACGTGGTTACCTCTCACCTTTCTTTGTGACTAAACATGCAAATATGTCCGCGGAGTACACTGACTGTAAGGTAGTGCAGATATCTCCATCATGTCTCCCCAGGCCACTGCATCAGAAGATGCACACACATCACTCTGCTGGATAATTTCAAGAGTTATGTTTTGTCTTTTGTAGATCCTGTTGGTTGACAAGATAATTTCTGATCCAAGGGAACTTTTAAGGGTATGCTTTAGTGCTGTAAAAGAAGATTTTCCATTGTTAATAATTGCTGAGGATGTCGAAGAAGAAGCATTGGCTACTTTGACGAGAAACAAGCTATCAGGGATGATCAAAGTGGCAGCAATTAAGGCTCCTTCTTTCGGTGAACAAAAAACCCAATGCTTAGAAGACATTGCAATCATAACAGGAGGTACATAACTGGGTCACGAAATCAACTGATGCAACTCCAGTCATCAACATCTCTTGTTGGTTTTCAGGTACAGTAGTGAGAGATGACATGGGATACACACTAGAAGAGGCAGGGAAAGAGTTCTTAGGCTCTGCTTCTAAGGTAATAGTCAAGAAAGATTCAACACTAATTGTTACTGATGGAAGCACCCTTCATGCGGTTGAGAAAAGGGTTGCTCAGATAAAAGGCCAAGTTGAGGTATAGCCCAATAATTTGATGCAAAACATGGAATTGTCCATGTGACCTTTTATATGTACGTACTGGAGAAACTGCAGTTAAAGCTTCTTGAAGCTACCATGGACATATGAATATGGTCATCTTAATGCGGTCATATTTTTAATTCTAATTTCCAGAACTCAAAGGAGAGGTACCAGAAAAAGATACTGGGTGAGAGGATTGCAAGGTTATCTGGTGCAATTGCAATCATTCAGGTCATCAGGTGTCACAAGTATATTTATAGCTAACTAGTAACTAGCCTTTTGTGCCGTTTGGACTTCATGATTCTAAAAATCTGGCATCAAGTTAATTGCAGGTTGGTGCTCAAACAGTCATTGAGCTGAAAGATAAGAAGCTGAGAATTGAAGATGCCCTTAACGCAACCATGGTATCACTAACCAATCTACAATCTTATTATGCGAGGTTCTGTGAAGTACGATTTTCCTATTTCATAACCACATTTGGATATTTCAGGCAGCTATTGAGGAAGGTGTTGTAGTTGGTGGTGGATGCAGCCTACTAAGATTATCCCAGAAGATTGACATGATCAAGGAATCATTGGATAATTTAGAGCAGAAGGTAACATACTATGGTTTCATTTGCAGTGCAAAATGCAACTAGGGAAATAATGAGCATGTGGCCCTAATTACCACTGTAGAAAATGTCTGAAGGACTATAGTACTACCGAGTAGATGATCTAATGAGCACACATTACTAAACGTTTACAATATCCATCTTGCTAATTTCTGGAGAGCAAAAACCTAAATCTTGATCTATATTAAATCTGAGAACAAACCATGGCATATGAGAGGGCAACATCATCCCGATTTCGTTGCACAATTACCCCATCCAACAAACATAAAATGTTCATAGGGAAGTACCCCAGTGCACAACAAAAAACAAGAAAATGGAAACAACTCACAATACGACAATCAGTATTCCAAAATGCCGTACTATACATGGATTTTGTTTGTCCACCAAGTAGTGAATGATTTGGCTGTGTGCAATCTCGATGGCTCGACTAGCTCTTTACATTGTGTTCTTGCAGAGACTGGGTACTTGGTGTCATCTTGATGTTAATATATTGGCCCTTATAAAAACAGAGTGAATGATGCACATAAAAAATCCATTAATTTATTTCTCCTACTCTGGCTCCTTATATCTATAGTTCATCATATATTCAAGAATAAAACATATACTGCAATCCACAGGCCCAACTCGAGTTCACCACAATCCTGGCCTACTGGTGCAACTATCCTTTTGTAGTGGTCAAGGTGCTTGTGCTTTATCGAAAATACAGATTTCTTGATCCATGGATACTGCAGCAATTGATATATAGTTTGGATGACCATTTACCACACTGATAAATGCACTGATTTTTCTGTCTTGAGCCATAACTCCTTTCATTCCATGTTCAGATTGGTGCTGACATCTTCAAACATGCTCTGAGCTACCCTACCACACTAATAGCTAACAATGCCGGGATGAGTGGCAAGTTCGTCATCGAAAAGGTTACCAATAGCGAGCGGTAGCTCTTTTGGTTCGGTTACATGCACATTTGTCTGGTAAACTATTCTCTACCCGAGGATAAATTCTGGCTAACATGCATTTGACTGCTGCTGTTGAAGGTGCTGTCAAATGACAATGCAAGTTATGGCTACAATGCGGCCAACGGCTGCTATGAAGACTTGATGGCTTCTGGAATATTGGACCCATCAAAGGTTAGTGAAATAATGATGGAAGAATGGCTAAAATAATCCAATGTCTCTCCAACTAAACCAATTAATAACGCTGAATGGCATCACCAACTCTGCAATTCGTTTGCCCTGCACAAATGTGTCAGGTTGTGAGGTGTTGCATAGAGCATTCTGCTGTTGTTGCCAAGTCTTTTCTCACCTCCGACGTAGTGATCGTGGAGGCGCAAGAAAGCAAGCCGGTTCGCATAAGGCCCCCAATGCCCCCTAGGAACTTGATTCCCCCAATGCCTGCATCAGGTAACAACTATATTTGCACCTTCATATAGAAAAGATGCATCTTCTTTTCAATAATATATCGTGCTTACCCTGGTCCGATGCTTTCAGTTTCAGGTATTCGAGTGTAGCATGCACGCTTTTGTTCGGAGCCACCACAAATATGGTACCGAGGACATGAAAATGCCTGGGGTGAATAATTTTGTGGGCAAATCTGTCAAGATATGTGGGTATTCGAGTGTAGCATTTTTGAAGAAAGATTTACTACTACTTCCAATTAAACATTCCTCTTAAGGAGAGGAGAGCGAGGGTCCTCCTCCTCAGGCCGGGTGTGCAACGTTTTCCTCGGCAGAGAAGAACTCAAGAAGGTACCCACCAGAGTGCCCGTGGCTGCTTTCCGGGAAATTCGTACAGGCACACACACTACAGCTGCGGTTCAATCTAGAGCATACAGACAAGTTTATGCGAGCAAATAGCATCCCATCATTTTGATGATGAAACTAATCAATCTTTTCCTTTGGAGAAGCATGATGCACGAAGGCAGGAACACAGATAATTAATTGGTGTGCCTGTGTGGGAGATAGTGGAGCCTTGGGGGGTTGGATATGGTATCTTTGCACGTGCCGCTAGCTAGAACGAACATGACACTGGCACATCTCATGATCGAGAAGCAAGCTGGCGAACTGAAAGTAGGTTAGCTGATGAGCCATCGAGGACACACATGTGCAGCTGATACTCTACACGGAACGGGTGCGTCGTGTGACACGGGTGGAAAGTGGCTTCTTCATCACCTTGAAGAACACGTTGAGGTCAGTCATGTCGACCCCGCCGCCACCCTCCACCGGCGGCGCCCACTCGAACTCGCGCACGAGGGCGCCCAAGAAGCACTTGATGTTCACCATGGCCAGACCCATGCCCGGGCAGAACCTATGCCCCGCACCAAACGGCATCATCTTCATCTCCTTGGGACCTGCTGATGGCCCGACGCCCTCCGCCTCGCCTCCAGCCAGGAACCGATCGGGTTGGAACTCGTCGGGATCCGTCCACGTCTTGCTGTCTCTCCCGATGTCCCCCACAACAAACCGCACGTTGAAGTCGCTGGCCGGTACGGTGGTTTCGCCCAGCAAGGTAGCGTCCTCGGCCCGCACTCGGCGTGGGACGAACGGCACCAACGGGTGCATCCGGAGGCTCTCCAGCACAACTGCATGCAGTTACGGCATCCTGCGGAGGCTCTTGTCGACGGAGACCGTGTCCACGGCGTCAACCTCGCGACGCAGCTTGCTTTGGACCTCTGGCTGGATGACGAGGTGAGCGAGTGTCCATTCGATGATGGCCACGACCGTATCCGCGCCGCCGCCGAGGAACTCAGACACAAGGTTCACCATCTCGTCGTCTCTAAGAGCGCGCCGGCCATCGATGTCCATGCTGCCCGTGTCGTCACTGGGGACGCGGACATCGATGAGTGAGTCGACGTACGGACGCCGGACGCCGCCATGGCAGGAACGAGACCTCCGCCGTGCTGCGATGAGAGGGAGGAAGAGCTCAGCTTGGCGGCCACGGAAGGCCAAGAGATGGCGCAGTCGCCTCCGGTGGACGAACTTGGCTAGCCTGGAGCCGAGGGCGATGCCACTGAGCTCCCCGGCAGCGACGACGAACTCCTGTATCACGCGCTGCATGGCGCTCACATGGCGTTCGTCGACACCGTCGCCGAAGCACACGCGCGCAACCAGCGCGAACACGGCGGCGTAGAGGTGATCGCGGACGACCACCTCGCCCGGGGCCTGGGCGGACAAGCCAGCGACGAGGCCCTGGATGGCCTCCCGCTGCAATGTACATGTGTGCAAATTTTTAGGTCGAAATACATTAAAATGTGAGCTACACAAGAAAAACAAACTTGAGGCTTTTTAACATATGTACTGTTCATCTTTAAAGTCCATGTTTTTTTTTGCTGCTCACAATTCAAGGTGTTTCATTGAATTTTTTTCACACATACACTTTACATCCTTGCGTAGATGTGTATTTTTTTCAGAATTTTTTGAAACTGAAATTTATGAATTTTGTATTTTTTAAAATAAAGGGCTTCATGGAGCTTGGTCTCTAAAATGCCGTACTCTTCTCTATAAAGAAATATAAAAACATTTAAATGATAAATCGTGAGTGGACATGCAGCCACACGTGATCGATATTGACACCGCATGTTACCACACGATTTGGCATCTACAACACTTATGACTGTATAAAGTTTCCATCTTTTGCAACTGACATCGGCAGGCAGGAGATGGCCCACAAGGCAGGTCGAGCATTGAAGTGAGGCGTGTGTCAATTGCATCCGGTCCCAACGGCTAGCTGCACCACGTGGACGCTTCACATGGTCTTGTAAACTGCCGCCCAGCCTTCTTCTCATTGCTCCTTCTCAATTTCTCCGAGTCTAGCCGCAGAACACCACCATGTGTTCATCCAAGTCTCAGCGCAGCTCCACACCTCCCGCATCACACCACGCCGCCAACCAGGTGCCGTCGCTCCCTTTCATCAGTTGCCAAAATGCAACACGGGCTATGCGATCTGGTTTGTATCAGCAACGGAAGAAAACCAAGAGGGATATTTCTACAAGTGTGAACAACATGAAGCAAGTTTTTCAAGATCCTTCCTGACCATCTTCTACACGCCATGCTAAACATTTGTTGTGTATTTTGCAGTACGAAGGATGCAGTTTCTGAAAGTGGAAGACCAAGTACATACAGTGCTTCAACGCACGGCGGGGACATCTCATTTCACATGAATTGGTTTATCGGCACGTATCACTTCTTGAACAAAATCAAGCATGGCCGGATAACATTTTTATCTTGGGCGTCGTCAACCTGCGGGTCATGGCCATGATCTTCATGTGAAAGCTCTGAAGCTCCCAGTTCATGTTGCGTCCTACGTACACATGCTCGCCTATCAATAATGCATCTCCAATGGTTGTGTGCATCGAGTTTTACATAATTAGGCGAACCCTAACGGTGAAATACCAGCAAAACACATGCAAATACACCATCAAGCAGGGACGGCATTTATACCCCGCAGCAAAACAAAATGCCACGCGCTATGCATGCACCACACACAATAATTTAGCACTGGACAGCCTACTGGAGTTATGGCAAATTAAAAACAGCCCAGCATGCATCAATTACACCCAGTTGCCCTGCAGCCCATAATGGCACCCAACAACCGTTCAACTTTCTCATCAGGGCTACGTATCTGTGCTCCGTCCTCTCAAGCTTTTTCTCGTCTGAATCCGTGACATCTGTTTCTTGGCGAACCTCAACATAATCTACAAATCTGCAAATCTGCCAGCTGGGTCATCTTAAGTCACCTCCCGCACCGTGCCTAGGCGCCCAGAATGACTTCCAAAAACCTGCGAATCTGGGTGAAAGACTTCAATGTCTCACTGGAGGAACCAGATCCAGAACTCGCCCCCACGAAATTCGTAATGCCGGGGGATTGAGGCAGACGAGAGATTACTACAGGTGGGCGCTTAAGCTCGTAGGCAAAGAAAACAAGAACAATGCATCAGATAATGGATTGGATGGGCTAACGATCTTCGTCTGTGCAGAACCCATCTCCTCTCCTGATTCTGTTTTCCCACATGAGACGGCTTGGGGGAGATCTACAGTGCAAGCCACCAGCGAGTGCCTGTGTTGTGTTCAATGATGTCTACCCAACACCGAGAGTAATGATGCCATCACGGGGGCGCGTGGCATGGGGCGTTAACAGCCAAGCGCGTATTTGTACGATCATAAATGTCGCCTGGTCCACTGGTAGTGCATATAGCGCGATGTATTAGCGAATGCTGGTAATTACGAGCATCTACAGCCGGACTTGCAAATCCGGCCTCTCAAATGTCCGCGGACGCGCGGCACTAACCGAGCACCTCTCAAATGTTGTTTCGCAAATTCACGTACCGCAAATTTTGATCTTTAAATTCATGCACGTCGATAATACGATACAAATTATATGAATTTCAAAGTTTAAAATCAAGCAAAGTAAATCATAGTTCAACAAACCGGTCATGCCAAAATGAAATCAATGTCCGAGCATGACGGATGGCCCTGGATCACTGGTCGAGCACCTGCTCCGAGAAGAATGCGTCGTGCTCTAGCCGAAATGCGTCCTGCTCCGCCTGCATCCGGGCTGCCTCCTCCGCCTGCATCGGGGCCGCAACCGCTCTCGTCGTCTCGTACCCCATGCGGTCGTTGATCTCCTTCTTGTCCGCAAGCCACTTCTTCGCATGCTCATCCGAGAGGGTTTCGTCCGTCAACATGATCCTGGCATCTTTCTCGTCCGTGCAAGTTGCAACCTCTCCTTCTTAATCTTTATGTCGCCAAATGTCTTGGCCTTCTCGAGTTCCCATTTGATCGCCACGGCTTCTCCAACTCGATCTTCTCCCTCTCAATTTCAAGCTTCTTCTCCGCCCTCTTCCGCTCTCACGCCATCCTTTTCTTTTGCGCATCCAACATGAGCTTGTACCTCTCCTCCTTCTTGTTTTCCCTCACCGAAAAATGCCCGTCCATTTGGATGACATTTTGGCAGTCGAGGCATCACGGGCGGCACGTGCCTACGGGCGGCACGTGCCTTCTCCTACCTGTTTCCCATGACTTGGCAGCTATCCTTTGGCATGGTGGCTTTTCCATTCGTTACGACAACTTCGTCCTCTTCATCGTCCAACCCAATTGATTGGTTGGAGCTTGAGCCATCATTCCTCTTCTTGCCGGTCTTGAGATCGGCCACAAGTTGGTTCCATTTCGGCTTGCCATTCAATATGACCCAACAATAGCTAAAAGGAAATGGCTTCTTCTCCACCTCGTGATACAAAGTGGCCGCCACCGCCGTCTAGCAAACAACATATATATGAGCATGAGAATGCAAACACAAGAATCATATGCAAATGATGAGAAGATGAAGCAATTGAGCTTACGTGAGTTGCGACTCCCATCCCACTTTGAGGGCGTTTGATCACTTGTGAGTAGTAGCCGACGTACTTGTTCACTTCCCATTGAATGAACCCCCAATGATGTTGGAGAGATGCCACATTGCGGGTGGTCACGATAGGATGCGGCTCTACATACTCCTTTGTTCGTGATACTACTCCTTCCAAATCTTCGTCCAATAGGTATTCCCCTTTTGCTCGGTGCCGCATATTGGATCCGTCGTTGCGACCAACCAAGTTTTGACCAACAAGATGTCCTCAATTCTTGAGAATGCCGGACCTCTTGCCTTCATCGTCTTGGTCCTCTTCTTCTTCTTGCTCTGATTGGGATCGAATGTTGTCCCAACTTCAAATGTGGTGGTGGTCTCCAATTCATACTCATTTTGGTCGGATCTTCATTGCCATTGATCATGTTCGACAAGAACGCCTCCTACATGATTATGATTTGCAAGCATTCATCATGTCTGAAATGAACTAGTGGTCTATGCAAAAATCTGATCGGGTAGGAGGAAAGAAAACACACCGACTCTTGTTCGGTCATTCCATCGAACATGTCGGTGGCAGCCTGTGCACTGTGGGTGCCCGTGCTCATCCGTGTCCGAATGAGCTGCGGCGAGTCACACACGTTGACTACCAGCATCTGCGTGGGCGAAAAGTTGTCCGAAATGGCCTAGTCGGCCGTCAAATCATCCTCTGTACCAACGGGGTCAGACGGCATAATCCGCGTCCCAAAAATCCGGGTCCGCCTTTAGATCACTACTTTAATGATCTAAACACTCTTATATTTCTTTATAGAGGTTGTATTAAGCAATTGATATTACATATAGAGGATATCGTGTATGTCAGAAAAACGATATGTTCCACCATGATCAAGCTAAATGATCGTGTGATATATTATTGATAACAAAAGTGGTTACTTTAGGTCGATATATCTTTTCTCCAGTACACGTGGGAACATATCATTGCATTAATTGATAGGTAGATGGAATACTTGAGGGCTATCGGTAGGTCGATCTATCTATATATATTAATTAGACGATATAACATGTGCAACACACAACTTTAACAGTTTTGCTAGAACTTAGCTAGATGAGATTTAATTTGGTCTCATTCACCTTTTATAGCCACTGGATGTGATGCTATAAGATGCGTGTGTGCCGACGTGGATGGTAGAAACTAGGGTTCTACCGGGTCTAGGTCGGAGGTTGTAGGGGAAAGAGGGAGCTGGTCGTGGACGAACACGCGGACGCCGGCGGCTGGGCGCCGTCATGCGCGAGGAGGCGGCGGCTGAGAGGAGATGGCGCAGAGAAGGAGGGGGCTAGGGTTAGGTCTCCCGGCTCCCTAAGGAAGCCGAGCAAATATGATTGCTTCTTGCTTGATTAGATTGATACATCTCCTCTCCTTGTGTAAAGAGGTTTACTTGACTCCTAAGCAAACGATAAGATAATCGAGCTAAGCCCGTAATAATAATAAGATAACTTGGGCCACAACCCATTGGGCTAAGCCCCTAATATGACGGTCATAACACTTCTCCCCGCCGACACAAACAGCTCGTCCTTGAGCTGTAAGGTGGGGAAACGCTTGCTGAACTCCTCGAGGTGATCAACCAGCGTCAAACACCTTCGCGACAGCTGGGGCGGTCTGGTCGGCGGCGACGGCGTCCTCCTCAATGTAGTCTACAGCCTCCAGGTAGAAGAGTCGCGGGCAGACGTGGCCGGGCGTGTAGAGCTCGTCGCAGTTGAAGCACAACCCTTGGCGGCGACGCTTGAGTAGCTCGACCGAGGTGAGCCGGCGGAACGGGCGCGCCACGGTCGTGGCGAGGGGTACCGCAGAAGCCTGAGCAAGCCAACCCTGCACGGGAACATCTGGTCCAGGTAGCGGCCCAGTGCCCCGGGACGGTGATGCCTATTGCATGGCCACCGCGCGACGCTCGAACGCGCGGGCGTAGTACATGGCCGTCTGGAGGTCCTGGGGTCCCTGCAGCTCGACGTCCACGCGGATATGATCTGGCAGACCGCCGATGAAGAGTTCGGCCCGCTGGTGAGCCGTCACGCCGGACGCGTGGCACGCCAGGGCCTGAAAGAGGTCGGTGTAGTCTTGCATCATAGAGGTGAAGGGAAGGCGGCCCAACTAGGCCAGGCGGCTCCCGCGGATCGGCGGCCCAAAACAAAGGAGGCACAACTCATGGAAGCGCTCCCACGGGGGCATGCCACACTCGTCCTGCTCGAGGGCGTAGTACCATGTCTGGTCTACACCGTGGAGGTGGTAGGATGCCAGCCAAGTGCGCTCCGACGCGAGCGTGCGCTGCCCACGGAAAAACTGGTCGCACTGGTTGAGCCAGTTAAGCGGGTCCACCGTGCCATCATAAGTGGCGAAGTCGATCTTGGCGAACCATGGTGGCGGCTGGGTCGGTGCGCCATGGCCGACCGGCTCGGCGGTGCGGAGCAGTGATGATGACGATGCTCGGTCAACGGCGGGGAGGCCGTCGTAGGCCCCCGCCGAGCAGGACGAGGCCCCAGACTGCAATGTGGGTACTGATGGGTGCCCAGCCTCCGTGTAAACTAGCGGTGGCGGAATTGGGGACGATGACAACGGAAACTGGACCTGCTGGATCGGGAGGCCCCCCGGTGTGGACTGGCCCAGTCCGGAACTGGGCGGCGGCGGTGGAAGCTGGACCGGCGCGGCCGGTGCGGTTGGCGCGGCTGGGGCCGGCGCGGGCCAGTACGGCCACTACGGCACTTGGGCGGGCGCAAGAGGCGTGTGTGGCGCCGCGAGAGTCGGCGCGGGCCACTGCAGCCAGGACAACGCTGGGGTGGCCGGCGGCTGGAGCGATGGATGACCCCCGACGATCGCCACGGGAACCGAGTACCAGGGCAGGGCTGGCGGCGGAGGCGTTGGCGGCCTGTACGGACCAGCCAGGAGCAGCCGGATTCCTTGGACCGCGACGACCAGATCGTTGAGGACGCCGGTCATGGCCTCAAGGGAGTAGACGAGCGGCGTGGTGGAGGGTGATGGCGGCGAACCCGTGGAGGGGGGCGACAACTGGCCGGTCGATGCGCCGGCGGTGGAACCCATCGGCGCCGAGGGAAAGACCAGCGGTGACGTGGAGAGGATCGGCGATGGCGCGGCGGCGGTGGTGGTGAGGGGCAGCGGCGGGCTTGGTGGTGGTGATGACATGGTCGAAACCAAGCTAGCTGATACCAAGCTGGTAGAAACTGGGGTTCTACCGGGTCTAGGTCGGAGGTTGTAGGGAAAAGAGGGAGCTGGTCGTGGACGAACACGCGGACGCCGGCGGCTGGGCGCCGTCGTGCACGAGGAGGCGGCGGTTGAGAGGGAGATGACGCAGAGAAGGAGGCGACTAGGGTTAGGTCTCCCGGCTCCCTAATGAAGCCGAGCAAATATGATTGCTTCTTGCTTGATTAGATTGATACATCTCCTCTCCTCATATAGAGAGGTTTACTTAACTCCTAAGCAAACGATAAGATAATCGGGCTAAGCCCCTAATAACAATAAGATAACTTGGGCCACAACCCACTGGGCTAAGCCCCTAATATGACAGTCATAACAGTGGGTTGTATCCGTTTTTGTTTTCCAGGTGAATGAGACCAAATTACGTTTCATCTAGATGAGTTTTAGGTACTTTTCAATTTTAATACTCCATAATTCGGAAGGAACGGTCTGTCACCCAGCTGTCTCAATCATCATCCCGAATCGCCTTGTTCTCTCCGCTTCTTTCGTTTCCTCTGCCGGTTCTTAAACAAATTTCTTAGGGCATCTCCAACACTGAACCCTTAATTCGGATACCGTATCCGTCCGCAGATGACCTAGGTATGGGTCCGGTCATGGTGAGCATTAAGTGCTTCTTGGCCGCGCTCGTGCCCGAGTTCGAGTGGGCGCCACCGGCGTAGGGCGGCGACGATATCGACATGACTGACCTCAACGTGTTCTTCAAGGTGATGAAGAAGCCACTTTCCACCCGTGTCACTCGACGCATCTATGCCGTGTAGATCTTGAAGCAGTTCTTCTTGCACCTGCACATGTGTGTCCTGGATGGTTCATCAGTTCGCCAGTTAGCTTCTCGATCATGAGATGTGCCAGTGCATGCCATGTTCGTTTTAGCTCGCGGCACGTGCAAAAAGACACCATGTCCGACCTCCCAAGGCTCCACAATCTCCCACACAGGCACACCAAAGTAATTGCCTGTGTAAGGGCATGCATCATGCTTCTCCAAAGAATAAGACTGATTAGTTTCATCTGCAAAATGAGGCGATGCCATTGTTCGCATAAACTTGTTTGTAGTCTGTACAGCCAACAGGGGACCGCAGTTGTAGTGTGTCGGTACAAATTTCCCGGAGAGGCGCCATGGGCGCTCTGGTTGGCACCTTCTTGAGCTATTCTCTATTTCTCTGGCGAGGAAACGTTGCACACACGGCCTCCATCTCCACTTCATAAAAGGAGTGTTTAATTGGAAGTAGTAAATCTTTCTTCCAGCCCTTATCTTGAGTTTTTGACAGACTTGCCCACAAAATTAAATAACTCCTCTCGGAGCCCCTTCTCCTCCCCAAACCTTTCCAACTTCGACGACGCCGAAATCTTGGCTCTCCGCGCCGGCAATTGGCGTCGGCAGTGGATCTTCGTCAGGGTCATGGCGCCGCCACCCTCGCTCTCATCTCCTCGGGCAATGAGAGGAGCAGCCGCCACAACAGCAGTCACGACTCCTCGCAGAGGCCGCTCTGACGGATGAGGGATGGAGCTCATGACGGAGCGCTCGCGCTGGGAAGACTTCTTTTAAAATTTAGACTCCACGTTAGACAGGGAAGAAAATGTTTTCAGTGTTAAATAGGGCTAAAAAAATTCAAGACAGTAGTGTCCAGAACAACCTATGCCCCGCACCAAACAGCATCATCTTCGTCTGATAATCTCCTCGGGACCTGCTGACGGCCCGACGCCCTCCGCCTCACCTCCAGCCAGGAACCGCTCAGGTTGGAACTCGTCGGGATCCCTCCATGTCCTCCTGTCCTCCCAATGTCCCCCACAACAAACCGCACGTTCAAGTAGCCGCTGCCCGGTACGGTACGTAGTTTCACCCGGCAACCTAGCGTCATCGGCGTAGGACGAACGGCACCGACGGGTGCATCCGGAGGGTCATACCGCGTCGCGAGGCACGAGGCGGGCGATCCATGACGGTGATGAAGAACCCGCGGAATTCGGTGAGGTTCACCGCGTTGTCCTCTCCGTCGGCCTCCCACCACTCGAACTCCTTGACCAGGTTGGCCACGAAGTACTCGAGGTGCAGCATCGCCGGCACGATCGCCAGGCACGCGCGCCTCCCGGCTCCGAATGGCATCATTCTGAGCTCCCTCGTGCAGGTCAGGTCCGTGTCCTCGCCGTCCCCGCCGGGCATGAACCGCTCAGGCGTGAACTCTGTCGCATCCGACCACGGTACCGCGTCGCGGGCGATCTTCCCAACGAGGAAATTCGCCGTCGCGCCACCGCCCGGCACACTCGTCAGGCCGACCGCCTCCGCGGCCTCCTTGCCCTCCATCCGGCGCACCACAAACGGAAACGGTGGGTGGCGCCGCAGGCTCTCGAGCACGACGGCCTTGAGGTAGGGCATTCGCGATAGCTCGGCCTCCTCGATGATACGCTGGTTGCAGCCAATGGCGTCGACCTCGATCCGCAGCTTCTGCTGCAGGTCGGGGCGTTTTACGAGGTTGGCCATCGTCCATTGTAGGGCAGCAGCCGTGGACTCCAAGCCGGCGCCGAGGAACTCCGAGATGAGGCTGACGAGTTCGCCATCCGCGACGGCCCGGCCGCCGTCTTCATGGATTCGCAGGTCCAGGAGGGACTCCACGTAAGTCTTGAAGCTGGCGTCATGCTTGTCCTTCCGGTTATTCTTGACCTCGGCGACGAGCGGCAAGAAAGATTCTTCTTGCTGCCGCCGGAGAGAGAGAAGCTGGCGCCACCGTGATGGGTAGATGAGCTTGCTCATCCTCGGGTACCTCACAAGCACCCCAAAAGAGGGCAACGCGACGAGGATGTCACGCTGGAACTTCTGCATGGCACGGAGGCGCGTGTCCCCGAGCTTGGAGACGACGTCCTTGCCGAAGCACATCTCAACGAGGACAGAGTACACGGCGAAATAGAGGCTCTCGGCTGCCGGGGCGCCGGATCTGAGGTCGCGCGCCAGGTCGCCCAGCACGCGGGCACGGGTGTCGCTGAGTCGGAAGAGGCGAGATGGGTGGAGGACACCGGCAGCTACGTTGCGGCGGACGGCGCGCCAGTACGGGCCGTATGGCGCCGACAGGATGTTATGGTGGCGGTCACGTGTGAGGATGGTACTTGGCACCGCGCCGGTGGGGCGGTCGAGGAAGGCGGCGCTGTGCTCCACCAAGGCGCGGTGCGCTATCGCACGGCCTGTCACCTGGATGGAGAGGCCACGCCGGGTGCCCCGCGCAACCCGAGTGGTCACCGGCGCGAGCTTACGCAGCCAGCCTGTCACGTGCTCAATTCTACGACGGTGAGCGGTCAAGATGAAGACAGCAACGAGGAGAAAACACAGGCTGGCGATGCAATCGGGGAGAGGCGTGAGCACGCCGATGAGGTGACCCATTGTCAATGGAAAAACCTTAGCTAAAGATGCAGATGAAGACCAGTATTTGTAGTCACTCAGGGCATATTTGGTTGCCAGCCATTTTGGCCTCTTTTGTGGAATTAATTAATAGAGATGGCTGCACGCATCGGTTGATGCACACGTTAGGGGTTTAACCTCCTTTTTCAAAAAAAGAAAAAAAAATGCCCCTTTGCTTATGTGGCCCTGTAGAGTCTGGGTTAAGGTAATGCAGGCTATAAATCATGTTCCGCACTTTTTTTGATACATGCATTGCATTATGAGATAGGTATTTTTACATGCGTCATGGAGTAGCTTGACACATGGCGTGTGGTTGGCAGCAGTAGTTGAGGGTTATGGATGTAAAGATGCAACAGTTTAGCTACATATCAATTGCCTGAATTCTTTCTTTTGGTTCAGTTCATTTTTTTACTCGAACTTCCATGCATGCGTGAATTGCATGATGCAAAATTTTAAGTGGGGTTATCTTTTGGATTAGCTGTATGCATGTGGTGTCATGCCTGCCGGTATACGCTGCACCTTTTCTTTTTTCTTTTTATGCGAGTTTTTTTTATGCGCCCCGTGTGTGTGAGTGTGTTTTGTGTGGGCGACAGAGACGAATCTTTGACATTTGTATGTGTTCCATTTTGTTTTTCTGGTCGGGTTTTTTCTATAGGGGTATTTTTGAATGTTGGGTGAGTACATGTATAGACGCAAGAACTATATAATATAGATATAAATTATATTTCCTCCGTCTCATAATATAAGAACGTTTTTGACATATGAGATGGAGGGAGTAATACATTACTCTATTATATTTTTATTATTCTCATATTACAAAATTTGTCATTTCAGTGCTAAATCTTGTGCATGTTTCCCCCCCTTTTTCTTAAGGGTATTATCAGGGTTCAAGTCATGGACTTGCACCCGTGCTCGTATTATGTGATTGTCCAATTGTACTATGCCAAAAAATGCCACAATTCATTCTCTCTTTAAAAAACTGTATTATTTTTATTTTTTATTTTTTGTTTCATTTTTTCTACTTCTGCATATAAGGCTAATACCAATCGATGCAACTATTCGTTTTTCTTAGAAAACTTCATCATTGTCAAGTGAGAGGACACTACTAGGGAAAACCCTAGCAGTAGCGTGGGTTTTTTGCCTATCAATAGCGCGGGACGACGTGCTAATGATAAGGCGCTACTTCATCCCACGCTACTGCTATACATGGCTAGCAGTAGCACGTTTTAGTTCAGAGCGCTGCTGCTAATATCTGCAGCGCTTTTTAGCAGGAAGAGCTACTGGTAAGGGAGTGCTACTGCTAACTTTGTTCCCCTCGCTACTGCTAGTTTTATTAGTTTCTGTTTTTTTCTGCATATTTGTTTTGTATTTGAATAGGCTTTATACAATAATCTTTAGCATATCATACACATACAAATGTAATCATAGCATATACATATAAATAGTCTCATCAAATCATGTCATCGTCATAATCATCATCCAGCACAAAGTGGTCTCTTGTCATCATCTCGAAAATAACGATACAAGTCTCGATTACTTGCAACCACATCGTCATCAGTCTAAACAATGATATACGCGAGAAGAGCTATCACTATGAGTGAGAGCGGAACTATGCAGTACATGAGTTCGTATCCCTCTCTCGCATTAGCGTGAATCTAAACTAACTACTAGCTGTCGCTCGGAAACCAGAAACCGGTACACCTGGGCCTGACACTCCGGCCACTCGTCGTATACTCCTGGCGTAGCACTTCTTCCCCATCGATGATCTATGCACCTGCATCGTCACATGAGTCGATGATATGCAACATATATAGTTGAGCAACAGAAAGAGAGAGACTTGGCAAAAATGGAAGCAACATATCATAAGCATAAATAGCAAAGTTCATCGTACCCAAAATGCCCTAACTAGAGTGATTTTCGCAAGTCGAGGAGGAGGACGGTCTAATTACATCACAAATAAAGTTTCGTCGTGCATACCTCAAAGTTTTGTCATACAGAAAGTATGGACTAAACGGACACATTGTCATATATCGACAATCACTCCAACATGTCGTTCCATCCATCCATGTCAGGGAGATAGTCCCCGAGCTGAGTGAAAGGCTTCATGTCGAGACGCTGAGAGGCTACGTGTGTTCGGACGTCTTCCCACGACATTTGTCCTTCTTCGTAGAACATCCCTGTTTTTTCGACGACCTCCTTCATGATGATATGGGCAAGTTCACGCTGGATGTGATAGAACTCAGCTCGAAGTCGATGAACCTCGATATCTCCTAAGTCCTTTGCCCATTGCAGAATATGGGCATCGCCGGATCTAGGTGACATGCGAAGGTTCTGGTGATCCCGTCTGTACTCCAGCATGTGGTGTAGGACATAGAATCCATCATTAAGAGAATCACTCGGTTGTTGGATGCAGTAGAAGTTGGTCTTATGGCTGAAGGCGGGCCTGTCGTCCCTTGTCTTCTTGTCGTTGAACTCTCCACCCCGTTTGCTGTAGTAAAAGATAGCACTATCGAGAACAACTTGATGTGGGTGTAATCCTTTTTGGTAATGTTCTTCGAAGAGTCCAAGTAAAGAGCGTGGGAGTATCGGGGGTAGAGGATCATGAGGACGGCGTGCCCGCCGCTGCGCAAAATAAGTACACATCAAATTAATTAGCCTCCATCGTGCAAATGAATGATTGACATCGAAGGAAGGATATCCGCGCGGATAACTTACAGGGGATGATAAGGCACGAGAATCGCCTCCTTGTCCTTATTGGCGAGCATGAAATTGATGAGGTAGTCCCTCGCGTATTCACAGTGCTTTGCACAGACTGCCAAGCCCTCAGGCATGAAGTACGGGTCAGCGACACAGATAAAAGGTATCTGCTCAACCTCGATGAGGTAGTTCATGTGCAAGGCATAAAGGCGGACAAACGTAAAATCCTGCTTCTTCCAGTGAAACATGTCGAAGATGTAATCGAATCAAAGTAAGAACTTCTCCGCGGTGGGAATGTGTGGACGTACGACAATTGCCACAGCACGTTAACCACGTAGAGTGGGTATCCTGGATTTTCTGAGGCAAGGAGGCCTTTCTCTATCTGCAGCACATCGTCATGAAGTCTCCTTACATCATCGAATCTGGCCCCTATCGCTGCTTTAGGTAGGATTGGTTCACCGACGATATGCCATTTTGCTGCACCGGAGATATCTATACGGTCTTGAACCCGAGGCTGCTGAGGCGGCTGGATAATAGAAGCAGCTTTGTTGCCTTTCATCGGTCTCTTCCTAGACTTCTTTGCTACCGGAAGGTTGTCCATAATACGTTCAGACTTCGGAGGCGGCAATTCAGGCACCGACTCATGACGCTCAAACCCTAAGTAGGCGCCAGTATGGACATACTGTTGAGTGTCATCGTCATCGTCATCCTCATCTATGGCGACGTCACCAGCAACTAATGGAGCCTCTTCCTCACCCCCTCTGCTATCACCCAACACGACAGCCGACGCTAATTGGGTAGGTGAGGTGTTGATGTTCATACCTAACTGCGTGCTCATGGGTGTGCTCCCGGCCGCCTCCAGACAAAGCAGACTCTTTGGCCACAACAGGACCCACCCATTGCAACAATCACCAAGCCGTCGTGGGGCCTGGTCGTCATCCCCCACTAGTACCAGAGGAGCCAAATTCTCGTGGCCCGGTTTGACACTGGCCACGGAAACCTTGAAGACGTCCGGGGGGATCGACCGACTGTGGAACAATGGTTCCTTCGGCTCCATTATCGTCGCCTTCTTCACGTCCACCTTCTGGTCGCCGATGGTGTACAATATGGTGCACGGGGTTTCGTCGGCCTGCAAAGAAAAGTCTGCGACGTGAGACATTCAAAAGGCAACGAAAACAAGAGATTATACATTTATTGAAGAGGGCCGGTGTGACAAATACCGTGAGGGCGTCGAGCTCAGCCAAAGATGAAGCACCGCCGAGCACGTCCGATGTCGGAGCCGGTGTGGGAGCAGGTGCAGCTGCAGGTGCTGGTGCTAGTCGAGCTGCTCCCGAGAAGTCAGCGAGGGGAAAGTCCGCTGCATTTTTTTCTAGATTTTGCCCGCTCCAATTGAAAACGGCTAGAACCAAGGTAGTAGACATATCTACAAGCACCTGTTTTGCGGCAGCTACTGTTGTGGTTCTAAGTCTGACAGTAGTGTAGGGGGGTAGGAATGGAGAGGCAAGATCCTAGCTATGGAGTAGTTGTATACGCAAGGGATTTACGAGTTCAGGCCCTTCTCGGAGGAAGTAACGACCCTACGTCTCGGAGCCCGGAGGCGGTCGACTGGATTATGTGTGTATGAGTTACAGGGGTGCGAACCTTTTACACTAAGGAGGGGGGTGGCTTATATAGAGTTCGCCAGACCCCTCCGACCCTCAGTTATGTAGGGTTTAAGGTACATTAAGATCGGGCGTTACCGGTAACGCCACAAATAAAGTGCTATGATGACCATAAAGTCTACTTAATAACCAGCCGATCATGTGCAGAGTGACTTTAGATCTCCTGGCTGTCGAGCTGTTGGCTTCATGGTCGAGTGTCTTTGAGCCCGTCGAGTGGAACACTTCTGAGTCGATTGAAAGGCGGTTTCTTCTAGAGATGTCCTTGGAGAGGGTAGTTTGGACAGGTCCATGACCCTACCCTAGGTACATAGCTTCATCATTAGTCCCCAAATGGATCGAGGTTTGAGTGGGGAAGGAGTTGAGAACTCTTCCGACCCATTTTTCATGCTATGAGTGTATCTTGTTCTGGATCCATGAACTTAAGTAACGACACCAACTTCTTTTTCGGTCACCTTGATCCATTCTTGGTTTCAGTCGAGTGAATTTCTTTACTTGAAAAGCTCCGAGTGACGGTGTGGAGGAGATCCTCCGTCTGACAAGTTGCTCTACTGCTCGCGGATTTTGCGGGATTCGAATTTTGGGAAGCGCGCGGGGCGGAGGATGCCGCAGTAATCGGATGAGATAGGGCGGAGACGCCTCGATCTCCGCGCCACCTTTTTCGCCACGTATCGCGCGCGTGACTGTTGCGGGATTTGATAGGATCGTCTGGGCCTACAAGTCAGTCACTCGAAAGCAACTCCATATAAGCCGCTGGCCCAGGGCTTTTGAATAGTGCGCCCTCATTCTTCCTCTTTCTTCTTGAATTCCTCCGCCACCTCTGCTCTTGTCCCGGTGCCGTCGGTCCCTTCGAGCTTCGTCTGCGGCGATGGTGAAGGAGAAGGCGGCGGCCCTGGAGCGCACGAAGAAGGCGACGGCGCAGGCGAAGGCGAAGAAGTCCGGCCGGGGCGGATCTTCCTCGAGGTCTGCCTTGCCGCGGGGCTGGATCCAGGGCGATTGGATGCCCTCGGCGATTCGTCAGGAAGACATCGATGACCTGGTCGAGGGGGGACTCATTCTCCACGAATCTGCGCGCCTCCCGGGGAACGAGATCGAACCGCAACCTCTCGAGGGTGAGTGTGTCCTTATCGCCACCCACGTCGACCGTGGATTCTCCCTACCCCCTCATCCTTTTTTCCGGAGTTTCTTGAACTTTTTCGGAGCGCAACTTCATCACTTTATTCCAAATTCCATCGTGTATCTTGCTGCCTTCGTGTCTTTGTGCAAGAATTTCTTGGGTTGCCGTCCTCATTGGGGCCTCTTCAAGCACATTTTCACTTGTCGTTCTCAGTCGGTTAAGAAAGCCAAGTCGAGTGACGATAAGACACAAGTGATTCAGATGTGCGGGGGTCTTGGGATCCAAATGAAAAGCAAAAGTTCCTTTCCAGCCATGACCCTTCCCGACTCAGTTCGCGGGTGGCAGTCGACCTGGTTCTATTGCAGAGACCGGCCGACCCTAGGACAGGCGACGGGTCTTCCCCCCTTTTCCCTGAACCAAGCAGAAAAACCTTCTTCTCTGAAAGTGACACCGGAAGAGAAGGCACAAGTCAAAGTGTTGGTTGGTCGAGTGGTTCAGCTTGTCCGCGACGGGGTGACTGGTATGGATTTGCTAGAGGTCTTCCTCCTGAGACGTATCCAACCGCTCCAAGCTCGTGACCATCCGATGTGGCTGTATTCGGGTCTCGAAGACACCACTCGGATTCACCCGGAGGAGGTCGACGAGGATACGTTGGAGGGGTGGTTGTCAAGCATCACATGGAACAAAGATAACCCCCGAGGAGCCAGGAGGATTCCTCCACTCGACCAATCGTATGAAGTAGATCAGGTCCAATTCTGCATCTCTGACTGCGGCCTTGCTTTCTTCATTCTGTTTGCTTAAAATCAATCGACTAACTTTTGTCTTGTTTGTTGTCTTCTAGACCATTACTGACATGTACTCGATGCCCAACGGGGCGCAAGAACAGACCGAGGAGGAGGAGGCGAGCGGAGGTGAAAGTGGGGAGGAGTGGCAATCTGATGGCGAGGGGGAAGAGGATGGCGACGACTCCAGTGAAGAGGAGGAGGAGGGAGTCGATCCTCCTTGCACGGAAAGGCGATCCAAGCTTACCCACAACTCCGCGAGCGAGCGTGGCAAAGCGGCTGCGCCTGTTGGGCAGTCATCAAAACGCCCTCGGACGGCTTCTCCGGCGCCAACTGAAAAAGCGCCGAAGCATCCGTGGGCGGCGTCATCAAAGCCGCCGAAGGCCTTGCCCAAGATGAGAATGACCATTCCTACCATTTCCGGGTAACAACAGAACTTGTGTTTTCTCGTTTAGCATGGACAGACTCTTGGTCGACTCGTTGACTAACCGACTGGTTTCTAAAATCTGCAGTGCTGCTACCTCCGAGACCTTCGCCAGGAATGAAGACCAGGAAATGGAAGACGCTGTCACCTCCAACCTTGGTACGATTTCTGTAGTTTCACTCTTGGTCGATTGGATTTTCGTTTTTAACTTTGATTTTTCCTATAGCTCCTCCTCATGTCATTGATCTCCCTGATGATGATGACGAGGCGCCACTGAGGTCAAGGAGGAATAGAAAGGCGTCGGCTGGCGAGACTACTCAGATTGCGTCAGTTCCTGAGACATTAGTTCAAGAGGGTGGCAATATCACTCGGAATTCCGTGTCCTTCGCTGTGCCGCTAATGAGTGTTCGACCTTTGTCGTCGACTGCTGATCCGCCCTCCCTTTTCGCCACACACCATGTCCCAGAGGACCAAGTGGGTGCTGCTAAGGAGGCTATACGCCAGGCGGGGATCATGATGGAGCAGGTGAAGGCAATCCGGGAAGCCAGCCAAGCGGCCTATGATGCTAGCTCAGCCCTTCAGAGCAACGTCCAAGTTAGTTGATCACCGCTTGTTCTGTTAGGATATGCTATCTGAAGACTTTCTTTCCGAAGATCTTTGTATCAGTACACCCACTGGGTGTGTCGATTGAATTTTTGGATTGGTGGGGGCACGCTGAGTGCACCCACTGGGTGTAGTCCCCAGACTATGGTGAACTGCTTGCAGTCAACTGTAGTCTTTGTATTTTGAATTTCTTCACTCTAACTTCTTCACTCGGTCTGGATGGACCATGTCGAATGGAATCTTGGAACCAGTGGGGGCACGCTGAGTGCACCCACTGGGTGTGGTCCCCGAGACCATGGTCGACTACTGGCAGTCGACTAAGGTCTGAAGAACCTGTGTGTTTTTTTAGGTAGATCATGATAAGACCATGGCTGACTGCTGGCAGTTAGCTATGGTTTTAGGATCATAACCTCTTTGTCTCTTTCGGTCGACCGATCGGACTAAGTCGGTAGAACCAGTGGGGGAATGCTGAGTGCACCCACTGGGTGTAGTCCCGGAGACTACTGTTGAATATTTTGATTCGGCTGTAGTCTTAGAAATGTTACGATTTTTCTCTTAGTCACTCGGAAGCAACCTATCTTTGATGTCCGTCGACTGACCCTTCGCAGAAATCTTGTGTCACACCCTGATTTTCTTGGCACAACACTTAAGATGATAAATCATGATAAAATATGGTTTGACAAAAAACTTTTGTGTGTTTTGGACTTTGCCT
Source organism: Triticum aestivum (assembly GCF_018294505.1). NCBI lineage: Eukaryota > Viridiplantae > Streptophyta > Magnoliopsida > Poales > Poaceae > Triticum > Triticum aestivum. The sequence goes on along the minus strand of NC_057798.1, from coordinate 479,059,207 downwards.
TGATTGAATTTTGTTTGTTGTTTGCAAGGGCTCTAAAAATCAAATAAATCCTCCAACTCTCATACTCCTTCTCCTTGATCCAAAACTTCTGCCCAATGATCATGCCATGTGTATAGTACAGTATAGAATTTTCTTATAGAAGTAATTTGGCCAAAAAGTATTTTTCTAAATTTAGTTTTCCAAAACCCCCTAGATGGAGGTTGCACTACAAGTACTTGATTTGGGGTATGAAAAATATTTCAAAGAGTATATTTGAAACCTATTAGATATAGGACTCCCATAAACCAAAAAAAATTAATTTTATATTTTATTTAAAGGCTTTTTCTTTAGGCCAGAAATGGTCTTTAATAGGTTAAAATTATTTTAATGCTTTAAAAATATTTGTGAAAATTTAGGGAAACTCAGTGGACATATATTGTCCATATATAAGAGTTTCAGCACATGGTCATGTTCAAAATATTGGACAAAACCTCCCAAAACCATTTCTGCCAATTTCAAGGATTTGAAATATTTCTACATGAAATATTTTCATAAAAATCCAAAAAAATTCCATCATGTCACAAATGCCCTATTTGGTGATCTTGCCAAGTCTCATGTCTTGGAGAACAATCTAACATCATCACATCCCCTCAAAACCATTTTTGTCCATTTTGAAGTTTGAACAACTTTACATTGCCAAACATTTCCAAATGTTCTCAAACATTGTGAACATGCTCAAATGTTCTAATTATTCATCTAGACAAAGTAGCACAAGTTGGAGAACAAGTTAACTTGATCAAAGTGCCCCAAAACCCTTCCTGTCCAGAACCAAATTTGAATAACTCTACATTACCAACTTTCTCTCCTTGATTCCAACTTTTGTGAGAATGATCACATGATCAAATGAGGCCACCACACCAATTGGTGCATCAAGGATAAGTGATTTGATCAACTAGATCTACACAAGTTCATTTCTACCAATTTTTAGGGTTTACAAAAGTTGCATAGGCAACTTTTCCCAAATGAGCTCAAAATGGGTGGAAGGCCCTATTTATATGTGCCATTTCACCCTGTGGAGCCTCATGACAAATGGAAATCATCTTCTTGCCCAAACCAACATCAAACACCTTCTGGCAGAATCTCAAAATTCATATTTTAACCCCTTCCACTAATCTCCAAGAGTTCTCCTTTTTACCACAGCCCCTCCTAGTCCCCCTATACCTCTGGTGTGCTTCCCTGCATGAGAGGCAATGATGAAGGGGGGCAGGGATCCATTTTTCCTCTCTGGACAGCCACTTTCCCCTCCCTTCCTCATCTCTCTCTCACTCCTGGCAAGTCCCAGGGTATCCAATGCATTTTCCACATTTTTTACTCCCCTATGAAGCCACTAGACACAAGTGGGCGCGTCAGGACGCGAGAAAAAGCCGCGGGTGCCGGCCATTTGCGCGCTCTGGAGCACGTCAGCGTGCTCCCGACCGTTGACGCCGCGTCCCCCGACCACCTCGAGCCTCCCCCTTGTGCCAGTTGAGGTGCCTCGACATCCGCAACACACCACCATGCTGGCCCCCTCCTTCCCCTCTCTGTCCTGCCCATGCCGCGCGTGACCAGAGCCACCCGAGCCCACCAATGCGCGTGTGAGCTTGTGGCTCCACCCGGAGCTCGCCCCGCTCCCTCTCTGCCTTCCTGCACCCTACACCACCCCCACGAGCACCGAAGACAACCCCTCGCTCTCTCCCCTGGACGCTCGAGCCGTTGCCACGGACCCGTGCGCCGCATCCATAGTGAGCCACGGGGCGGCTATTTAAGGCCACACCCGAGCCCCCTCTCTACTCCTTTGGCTCTCTCTCCCTCCCCGTGCACCCCTAGACCAGCCCACACCTCTCCTCGTGTCCTCCGTTCACCGCAATGGCCGGAGCACCGCCGTCGGGCTCCGCCTAAATTTGGGCTATCCCGAGCCTCTCCTCTCTCCCTAGCCACTCTAGTGCCCCCTCGCCACCACCATCGACTCACCCCGCACTCCATTCCCTCCTCCCCGTGCCTGCCGCGCAGTGCCAAACCTCGCCGACGGCCTCCTCCGCGGCCACCCAAGCCATTGCCGCCGCAGCCCTCCACGGCATGCGTGCAACACATGGATGGGTGCGGCGTGGCCTCCTGAGCACGCCGGTGGCGGGCCATCGTCGGAGACGCTCTGTAGCCCCGGCAATCACCGGCGGGAGCCGCTCCTCCCCACGGCCAAAGCGCGCGTGGGAGGTTGAAGGCGACCTGCAGTTGGGGCCTGCGCATCAGCGACCCAGTGGGCGGGCCCCACCGTTTAAGTGGAGACGGCTCGGCAAAGACGCCTTTGACATCGCCTTGTCACCCGCGCGGCCGAGCTGCTGGGCCGGCCCAGTGCGCTGTGGTGCTAAACTACGCCCATGTGCACAGTTTAGGTATAACCCAAATATTTTTCTTTTTCTTTTCCAGTGAGCTTCTAAAATCCATAGTTAATTCATTTCCTGTCCAAATTTGATGATTCAAATTTCCAGAGACTCCATAAATCCAGATCTATTAAATGAGGCATAGTGAACATTTTTACTGTGCTTGGTTTTCACTGGGTGCAGTAAATAGGTCATTTATCCACATAAGTCCACTTCAAAAATCCATAGGATATTCATTTGGACTCCAAATCTAGTGAAACCAATTTCTAAATGTTTCTAAAATCATGCCTGATTTAATGGGTACTTCTACTCATTTTTATAAAAGGCATTCTGTGGACAACTTGCAAATCCATTGAATCCATTTATTCCATCATATTGAAATGTTCAGAAATAACCACTGATCCAATTCCAATGAAACCACTCTGGTTATTCTTCATATAACCAGAGATGTCCCATAAAAGTCAAATCCATATTTTTAGAGCACTTTTATTTTCTGCCTTGTTGTGTTGCTTATTGTGATTGTTTCCGGCGTTAGTTGACGGAGTAGACGGAGTACTTGGAGAAGGACCAGAAGATCTCAAGACTCTGATGAACCAGGCTAGCAGCCTTTGACCATGTCTACAAAACCCTTTTTATGCATGTCATATAGCACTTTATTATTATTGCATCAGAATCATGATCAGGTGGTAAGCACTTTGGTGGGATTGCTTTCGCTACTTCCTTGTTGATACTTGCATTGTACATGACCCTACCTTCCTATGAGGGTTATGGCGGTGGGAGTAGATATGATGCTAAAGTAGTTGCTACGCAAAAAGGGACAGAATTATGCATGGTGATGGAGGCAAAGTATTTTCAAAAGACTTTTTGAAAACCCCGTCGGGTGCCACTTATGCTCGAGGGAGGCAATGAGTTGGGTAACCACTTGATGACGAAGTGGTGTACCGAGGCAAGTGTGAGTGCTATTTTCAAAAACGGATTGGTTTAAGTTGCGACCGTTATTCCAACCTTACATGCGCAACCACTCTACCCTTGTATGGGAAAGGGCATTATTGATTACCTAGGTCGATACTAGCTTGGAGCCCGCATTACTAGTGACGGGAGAGTTGTTGGTGCGCTCTCTCGGGACGGGGTCGTGCCAGGTAGGGCGGCCATGACTGTTTTCACAGGGCACCGGAGACACCGTTGGTACCCCGTGCTTGTGGTATGTGATGAATATGGGAGCGAGGCTCCACAATTTTATGATGTGAAATGTTGGGCACGGGGGTTACTACCAATCGAGTGGACTCCATGTTAGTGTCGTCTAGGGAAAGGTAGTGATCGGGTGCTTACCCTGGGTACTTGAGGTATCGCGGGTCGTGGATGACACGGAAGTTCTCCAGATCTTGTGGGTAAAGTGTGCAACCTCTGCAGAGTGTAAAACTATTCGAATAGCCGTGTCCACGGTCAAGGACAGTTGGGTATCCGCTCTTGGGCTATGTCCATATGTTTCTGAAAAACAACACAATTTGATGATATTTATGATGTGACTCGTGAGGAAGTCACGATGAGCTTGAGCATGAGTTGTTCATAACTCTTCTCGATGTTGATGTCTGTAACCTCCTGATACTTGTTGCAGACGCACTCACGTTCTTGATAAATGTTGATCATACTTACATGAGAAAAACTAGCTTTCCGCAAAAATGCCAATTAAGCAGTAGATCTTTGCATAATTCTTTTGTTGTCACTCTTAGGTTGCTTGCGAGTACATTCAAACGCACTCACTGGCTTGTCCCTGACTATTTACTTGGCCAGGCTTGAAAGAGCAGGTATATGAAGAAGATATTTTGGTGACGATCGTGCGAGCTAGGACGCTTCCCAGTCAGAATGCCTGTAGGGTTAAGGCAGATGGCATGGGTCCAAGTTATCGATGAAGATTTCCGCTGCAATGTTATACTCAAGACTTGACCATAATGGTCATAATTTATGTAAGACGGTATGTATGGATGTAAGACTCTTGTTATTCAGTTTCTGTGTGTTCAGTGAGCATTGTTCTCTGGGATCACTATACACGTGCATTCGGTGATCACGACTTATGAGTCGGGGTCCCCACATCTTGCGAGCTTGTGACTCGGTATACTGAATTGGAAAACAAACAGATCCAGCTCGACCTTGACTTGAAGCTTGTCCAGGAGAACTTTTAAAAGGCGAACGACGAAGCAAAAGGTATGGCTGGTGAGAACTTGACGACTGTCTTTATCTTTCTGCCCATTCCTGATTCTGATCTCATTGTCATTTTGCAGATAAAATGAAGGAGGCTCTGAAGAAGAAGGACCATGACATTGCCGAGGCGCAGAAGGTGGCTTTGGACAAAATGAAGCTTGCGGAAGAAAAACTGGCTTCAGTCGGTAAACTAGAAGAGGAGAACGCCAATCTGAAAGCTGCTCTCGACGCGGCCGACAAGGAGGTCAGTCGTTTGAAGAATGATAAGATAGCTCCGAGTGACAAGGCTAGTGAACTGGTGGGGAAGAGGAACGATCTGGAGGCTTATCTGGGAGGGCTCGCCAAGAAGTTATTCATCATGCTTGAGGGTAATCTCTCCTACCCGACTGACTTGTTATCATCGACTTATCGTAGAACTGCTGGTTTATTTTTGAATTGTGTTTACAGAACTCTGCCAAAACTTCGAGGAGGAGACCAGTCGAGTGGAGACAAGCTTGGACCCCATTAACTCTCCCGTGAAGGATGAAACTGCTATGAACGTGCTCCGACTGGAGTCTCGTGTTGCTGGTGTGGTTGACTACCTTGCTCGACTGAAGGTTGCGGCGTCGCTAATAGACACGACACTCTGGCTAGGAGCGACGCTTCAAAATGACCTCGTGTTTCTAATGACTCAACTGAATGAAGTTCCAGGTCGAGTGCAAGAATGGAAGAAGTCTTCTGCCAGGTGCGGCGCTGACGTTGCCCTGTCCCTGTTCCGTGTTCATTGCAAGGATGCGCGAGAGGAAAAGCTGGCGTCCATCAAAGTTGCCAATACCAAGAAGCACGACTTCCGATCTTTCATGGATACTGAGGGAGTCCCGGATTAGGGGGTGTCCGGATAGCCGGACTACCATCATCAGCCGAACTATCATCGGCCGGACTATCATCATCGACCGGACTCCAAGACTATGAAGATACAAGATTGAAGACTTCGCCCCGTGTCCGGATGGGACTTTCCTTGGCGTGGAAGGCAAGCTTGGCGATACGGATATGTAGATCTCCTACCATTGTAACCGACTCTATGTAACCCTAGCCCTCTCCGGTGTCTATATAAACCGGATGGCTCTAGTCCGTAGGACATCAAACAACAACAATCATACCATAGGCTAGCTTCTAGGGTTTAGCCTCCTTGATCTCGTGGTAGATCCACTCTTGTAAACATCCACAATATCAATATCAATCAAGCAGGACGTAGGGTTTTACCTCCATCAAGAGGGCCCGAACCTGGGTAAAACATCGTGTCCCTTGTCTCCTGTTACCATCCGCCTAGACGCACAGTTCGGGACCCCCTACCCGAGATCCGCTGGTTTTGACACCGACATTGGTGCTTTCATTGAGAGTTGCTCTGTGCCGTCACCGATAGGAAGGATGCCTCCTCCCGTCTTCAAGGACGGTATTTTCGCCAAAGGAGCCTTGGCCGCCGGCCAAACTATCCGGCTAGGTGGTTTTCTTATGACCGCCTGTCCGGCCACCACTTTGACAATGACCTCTCAAGTCGTCAAAGGAAATCTTCGCGTCAGCTCGGAATTCGCCGAGCGGTTGGATCCAATAGAGCTCTCGTCCGTAAACGAGCTCTTGGATCGCATCGCCGCCCTGGAAGTCGCTACAGACTACAATCAGATTGGGCTTAAAACTGATCTGAGAGAGATTAACTCTCCCCAGGTCACCCACCACGTTGCAGTGGTAGAGGAACAATGTGGCGACCCTTCTCCTGTATTGAAAACTAGTCATGTCCGGGCTCCCAAACCCCCCATGCCGGATTCCCGCGGAGGGACGGACTTCGATCAAGCACTGAACTTAAAGTCAGGCATCAGACCAGACTCGTTGGACAATGTCCAGCAATCCAAGCTTCCAAATTTGGAAACTTCTCGGCCCTCGAGCCTTGAGAGGGGTGGGGTTCTGGACTTAATTCCACCCACCCGCCCAGACATATGCGATCTCTCTATAATCCGGCAAGAGCCCGCTGAGACAGTACATCACTACTGGGACAGATTCCTCCTGGTTATGGACAGGATAAAGGACTGCCGAGAGGAAAATGCAATCTCAATTTTTTGCAATAATTGCACGGACGAGGGAATCTTGAACGCCGTCAGCCATCGTGAAATTACACGCTTCGCCGACCTGGCGTCAATAGTACGAAAGTACTGTGCGATGGAGAGTTTCCGGACAACCGAAAATAAGTTTTGGGACAATCCGGCCCCGAATACAACCCTAGTCCGCAACAAAAGGGTGCATTACACTCAGGCACCAGATACAAAAACCTCAAGCAAATACAAAAATTGACTGGATGCATGGCGGCCCTAAGACGCTTTATCTCCCGTCTAGGAGAAAAGGCATTGCCCCTCTATCGCCTCCTTAGGCGCACCGAACACTTCGAGTGGACGGATGCTGCCACCACCGGACTCGAAGAAATAAAGGCCATACTGGCAACAAATCTGGTCCTGGCTACGCTCAACCTGGGAGAACCAATGTTGTTATAGATCGCAGCAACGCATCAAGTCGTAAGCGCGGCACTCGTCGTCGAACGAGAGACAGAAGGGCATAAATTCCCTCTTCAAAAACCAGTATACTACGTATCCACAGTGTTAACCCCCGGTAAGTCCCGCTACCCGCACTATCAGAAGATAGCATATGCGGTGTTCATGGCATCCCGGAAACTTCGACACTACTCTCAAGAGTGTTCGATTACAGTGGCCTCTGAAGTACCACTTAACGACATTATAAACAACCGCGATGCGACGGGCAGGATTGCAAAATGGGCCATTGAGCTCTTACCATTTGATATAACTTACAAACCTCGGCAAGCTATAAAGTCACAAGTTTTGGCTGATTTTCTCGCTGAATGGACCGAAGCCGAACTCCCTAAAGAGTACGGCGCATACTCCAATTGGACTATGCACTTCGACGGCTCTAAAATGTTAGCCGGATTGAGGGCTGGCGTCGTATTGACGTCCCCGACCGGGGACACAGTCCAATTCGTACTTCAGATAATGTACATGGACTCCAACAACGCAGCCGAATACGAGGCCCTTTTACATGGTCTCCGGATGGCAATCTCCATGGGCATTCAACGCCTAGAGGTGCGCGGGATTCAAACCTCGCAATATCCCAAATAAACGGAGACTTTGACGCCAAAGATCCAAAAATGGCAGCATATCGCAACGCTGTCCTAAAAATGTCAGCCCGGTTTGAAGGACTTGAATTCCATCATGTAGCCCGGGATAATAACCAAGCAGCCGACGTACTGGCACGCATCAGCGCAAAACGCGACGCTCCCTCCTAACATCTTCCTGGAACGGCTGTTCAAGCCATCCGTACTATGGGAAGAGGAGTCCGGAAATAACAAACCGGAACAAGCCGCACCAACCGGCGATTCAGCCGATGACATAACACCTTCAGGCCACGACATAATGGCAGTAATTGCCCCGTGGACAGAACCATTCCTCGCCTACTTGCTTAGGCAGGAGCTTCCTAAAGACCAAAATGAGGCCCGCTGCATTGTCCGGCGATCTAAAGCCTACAAGGTCTATGAGGGAGAACTTTATAAGAAAAGCACAACCGGAGTCCTTCAAAGGTGTATCTCCGAAGAGGAAGGGCGAAACCTCCTGGCTGAAATTCATGCCGGACTAGGCGGACACCACGCCGCAGCTCGGGCCCTTGTAGGAAAGGCATTCCGTACAGGATTTTATTGGCCGACGGCCCGAGCAGATGCTCAGGACTTAGTCCAAAGATGCGTCGGTTGTCAGCTCTTTGCTAATCAGAGCCACATGCCACCCACCGCCCTCAAAACTATACCCATTACCTGGCCATTCGCGGTCTGGGGGCTTGACATGGTTGGACCACTTAAAGGGGGAACCCACAAGCAAAGGTACCTATTGGTCATGGTGGATAAATTCACCAAATGGATAGAGGCCAAGCCAGTTAAAACGGCAGAGTCCGGACCAGTGATAGACTTTATATCCGGGGTAGTCCACCGTTATGGTGTCCCCCACAGCATCATCACCGATAACGGCACGAACTTCATAGCCGGCGAGGTTAAATCATGGTGCAAAAATATGGGCATCAAGCTCGATTACGCTTCAGTCTATCATCCTCAAACCAACGGTCAAGTGGAATGAGCAAATGGTCTAATAATGAGCGGCATCAAACCCAGACTAGTGCGGTCCCTTATGAAATCTGACACGCACTGGGTAGAGGAGCTCGACTCCGTGCTCTGGGGGCTGCAGACAACGCTTAACCGTACTACCGGATTCACACCATTTTTTATGGTATACGGCGCAGAAGCAGTTTTGCCCTGCGACATAATTCATGACTCACCTCGAGTGCGCATGTACGAAGAAAGAGAAGCCGAGTTGGATCGGAAGGACAGCTTGGACGCATTGGAGGAAGAACGCGACGTCGCCAAGGCTCGTTCCGCATTCTATCAGCAGCAGGCTCGAAGATACCAAAGCAGAGAAGTACGGGCCAAGACTTACAATGTTGGCGAACTGGTTCTACGCCTACCGGACAAGAAAAAGGACAAGCTCAAGCCCAAATGGGAAGGCCCCTTCATCATCGATCAAGTCCTGACCGGCGGAGCGTACCGTCTACGAAATGCATCGGATAACCGACTCGAGCCGAACCCATGGAAAGCAGCCCGCCTCCGAAGATTCTATGCCTAGCGCCGGACTAAGAGTTCGTCCCTTTCCCCCTGTCCAAATTTTTTTTCTTTACTTCAGCTGCCTTTTGTTTATCTTTTTCTTCTCAACCCTATTCATCCAAGCCTTAAAGGGCCTACTTGCGCAATGTTCGCGCGCAATTGATGTGCTCGCCGCACTCATTATACCTGGGGGCTTCTTTACCAGAAGCTTAATTATAAGGGCTTCATGCCCAGCACATGTGTCAAGCCTCCACATGTACCTTTTATTCACTATTATATGCATCGATATGACTTAAGTTTTGGCCAAGCTGGGTTGCCTGGCTCCTGTGCTTACCCCTACGTTCCCGATTGTTCGGCTAGGAGGTAAAGGGAGCACCTCTGCGATTGTTACTGCCGGGTCAGCCGGATGTGTACCTCAGACTGGGTGAAGCCGAAAGCTAGCGTTCTTAAGGGAATATTCGGTCGGTGACTTAAAAGATGATTTCTTATCTACTTATTTATCTGCCCTAGATGTTTTTCTGCTTTTTTCGCAGTCCGGACATGCACTTTAGGGCATGCCACCCCCAGAGGAAAGGAACCCTTAACGGAACTATTCTCCCTGGAAGATGTTTCTTACTACCCATGTAATATAACATAACTAGTTGGGCACTTGTCTGATAAAGCACTAATGACCCCTACGCCTAGTCTCCATGCATACCCTGGTTGTTTCATAACCGAGAAGGTATTCGGACACACTCCGGACTCTAGGGTCCCGAGGTCGAAGCGAAAAGGTCGGCAAAGACAAACGATCTACAATCCGGCTAGAAGGCATTTTACATGTCATTTTATAATACATTGTCAAATCGACTGATTGTATTCTTCCTCAATCCCGTCTAACAGGCTGTCTAATTTACAATCCTGTTGGGAAAATTTAGCGGCCAACTCTACTTGGCCGTATACTAAACTCACAGGGATCTCCTTCCCATCGGGCCCCACAGGTCCGACTTCGGCCATGTGGTTGGGATCCGCCTTCTTGTACCGCGTCTTTACCATGGCCCAGGCCTCCCTGGCACCTTGGCGGCAGGCCGAAATCTTCCATAAGTGGAAGCGCTGCCGCACTCCCTGAAGCTTCTCCGCAAGCTCCCCAAGACCCTCGGGTAAGGAGAAGGCTGGCCATAAAGCCTGGATGACGCCGCTCATTGCCTGCCGAACTCGTTCGATCAGTTGCAACAATTTGGGAAGTTGGTCACCCGTTGATACGGGCATCTCCTCCGCAGGGCGACCTGTGAGCATACCTGCAGACATATTCTGTTAAATTGACTTCCTCGCCGAACTCTTCTTTTCAAAGGAGTTCGCTCAAGCACTTACTATAGATGCCGCGACGAAGCCGCTGATTCTCCTTAACGGAGCCTGACAGCTCGGCCCGAACGCCTTTCAGCTCTTCTCCAAGCTGGGCATGGGAATCCTGTAGCTTGTTCCTTTCATGCTGCACCTTATGCAACACCCTCTCGCTGGCCTTTAGTTGGCGCAGAAGTTCTTGCCTGTCCGGATCTTGTCCGGTAGCACCTGCAACGTCATTTTTTAGACTTACGCACAGGCCAAACGCTACTTATCTTTCTACAATAATGCATTACCAGGAGAGGTCCCTGCGTTTCCTCCTGCGCCAGAGAGTGTGGCCTCAAGTTGGGCCTTGCACTCTTGCAGCTCCTGAGACCGTTGGGTATTCTTCTCGGAAAGATCCTACGTTTCATATGATCCTTAAATCAGTTAATATAACTACTTTTAGTCTCGGGGGCTACTGGCATATACAACTATTAAATTCTCTTACCCGTATGTCTTTTACATACTGCTCCGTGGCTCTGGTAAAACCATCTTGAGCAGCACGAAGGTGCGCGTCCCCCGCGTTAAAGGCATTCAACGCCTCGGGGGAGAAGCACGCGTCACGAAATACTGTCCGGCGGCGCCTGTGATTCAGGGCACTCTCCACCTCAGACTTGGTGGCGGACAGTCTGTCGACATCCTCCGTCGGAGGAACGTCCAGCTCGCGCCTTGCGCTCGCCTCCCCCTCCAGACCAGGTGCTGGAGCCTGGCTGGTAGAGGTTGGATTGGCAACCTCCCTGCCCGTAGTCCGGCGGACGCTTTTTTCCCTACAAAACTCATGAGCACTCAAACGCTTCCTAGGAACGTTGCTCCAAATAATGAATTGTGAGCTACACCTTTGCGGCGACATGTCAGTCCGCGCCGCGCTCCTCTTCCGCCTACTGGTCCGGACTGGCCTTTGTTGGCCAGCCACCGCGGGCTCGGCTTCTCGCCCTAGGGGCGCCTCCTGCACAGCGCCATCGTATATGGTGGTCAGAAATAAGCAAGGAAGGAATGACGGTGTCAGGACTTTGGTCGCAATCACCTGGGAAGCCGGATATAGTCTGGGATAGTCGGCCGTAATGGCGACTAAAGCATTGTCCATGCTGAGCTGGTGGAACACCCCGTCGATTAACTCCACCATTATGTCCGGATCCTCTTCGGAGGCCGGATCCCGGGATCTCTCTGGATCCTCGGGTTGCGGAGCTGGACTTAGCATGTCCTCCACGATCCGGCGTAGCTCCTGCGTCGAAAGAAGAACACAATATAAGAAACTTAAGTTTCAAAAAGCATGGGTCGGGCACGCAGAGTATTCGCTTACCCAAGGCCGGGGATTGTTCATGGAGAACCCATTCAACGGGTTCGCCCGAAGGAAATCCTCCTTCTCCCCCTTATACAGGCCGGACAGGATCGTCACCAGATCTTTGACTGAATCCGGCCCTTTGCGGCCATGACGGGTGGTGTCGTCCTCCCCGTTGAAATCCCACATGGGGTGGCCCCTGTATTGCAATGGTTGCACCCCCCGCATAATGCATGTTGCCATGACTCCAATCATGGTCAACCCGGCATGGGCCAGTAACCTTATTCGGCCCATCAAATAATGGACGCTCTTGTTTTCCTCCAGTTGGGGGCTCCGCAGACGCCAACTAAGGCGTTTCTTCAGAGGAGCATTGCTGAACTCCGGGAGGCCGATCCGAACAGGGTCCGGCAGCGGAGCGTCTTCTATATAAAACCATTCCGAAGGCCAGTCTTCGGACGCCTTCTTAGGGGTTCCGGATGGATATCCGGTCCCGGCAATACGCCATATTTCGGCGGCGCCCACTTGATATATGGACCCCTCATGAGAGCGGGGTACAAGACAGAACAACCTCTTCCACAGCGTGAAATGGGGCTCGACGCCCAGGAATAGCTCGCAAAGAGCTACGTAACCCGCAATATGCAGGATTGAGGCGGGGGTGAGCTGATGAAGCTGGAGTCCGTAGAACTCCAGGAGCCCGCGGAGGAATGGATGTACGGGAAATCCGAGCCCCCTTATCAGATAGGGGACGAAGCATACCCGCTCCCCTTTGTTGGGATTTGGGGTAGCCTCCGCTTGCTTTCCACCTTTGTAGGTGGCCAGCCCGGCTCGAACCGGAACCTTGAAGGCCGGAGGGAGATATCCCCCCGCTTGGAGCTTCACCAGCTCGTTGTGCGGAACAGAGCATCTCCTCCAATCTCCTGGCAAAGGGCTGGGAGCGCGAGAAGAGGAGCCGCGTTGACGGTCCATGATAGTGTCGTCTAGGGAAAGGTAGTGATCGGGTGCTTACCCTGGGTACTTGAGGTATCGCGGGTCGTGGATGACACGGAAGTTCTCCAGATCTTGTGGGTAAAGTGTGCAACCTCTGCAGAGTGTAAAACTATTCGAATAGCCGTGTCCACGGTCAAGGACAGTTGGGTATCCGCTCTTGGGCTATGTCCATATGTTTCTGAAAAACAACACAATTTGATGATATTTATGATGTGACTCGTGAGGAAGTCACGATGAGCTTGAGCATGAGTTGTTCATAACTCTTCTCGATGTTGATGTCTGTAACCTCCTGATACTTGTTGCAGACGCACTCACGTCCTTGATAAATGTTGATCATACTTACATGAGAAAAACTAGCTTTCCGCAAAAATGCCAATTAAGCAGTAGATCTTTGCATAATTCTTTTGTTGTCACTCTTAGGTTGCTTGCGAGTACATTCAAACGCACTCACTGGCTTGTCCCTGACTATTTACTTGGCCAGGCTTGAAAGAGCAGGTATATGAAGAAGATATTTTGGTGACGATCGTGCGAGCTAGGATGCTTCCCAGTCAGAATGCCTGTAGGGTTAAGGCAGATGGCATGGGTCCAAGTTATCGATGAAGATTTCCGCTGCAATGTTATACTCAAGACTTGACCATAATGGTCATAATTTATGTAAGACGGTATGTATGGATGTAAGACTCTTGTTATTCAGTTTCTGTGTGTTGAGTGAGCATTGATCTCCGGGATCACTATACACGTGCATTCGGTGATCACGACTTATGAGTCGGGGTCCCCACATCTTGCGAGCTTGTGACTCGGTATACTGAATTGGAAAACAAACAGATCCAGCTCGACCTTGACTTGAAGCTTGTCCAGGAGAACTTTTAAAAGGCGAACGACGAAGCAAAAGGTATGGCTGGTGAGAACTTGACGACTGTCTTTATCTTTCTGCCCATTCCTGATTCTGATCTCATTGTCATTTTGCAGATAAAATGAAGGAGGCTCTGAAGAAGAAGGACCATGAGATTGCCGAGGCGCAGAAGGTGGCTTTGGACAAAACGAAGCTTGCGGAAGAAAAACTGGCTTCAGTCGGTAAACTAGAAGAGGAGAACGCCAATCTGAAAGCTGCTCTCGACGCGGCCGACAAGGAGGTCAGTCGTTTGAAGAATGATAAGATAGCTCCGAGTGACAAGGCTAGTGAACTGGTGGGGAAGAGGAACGATCTGGAGGCTTATCTGGGAGGGCTCGCCAAGAAGTTATTCATCATGCTTGAGGGTAATCTCTCCTACCCGACTGACTTGTTATCATCGACTTATCGTAGAACTGCTGGTTTATTTTTGAATTGTGTTTACAGAACTCTGCCAAAACTTCGAGGAGGAGACCAGTCGAGTGGAGACAAGCTTGGACCCCATTAACTCTCCCGTGAAGGATGAAACTGCTATGAACGTGCTCCGACTGGAGTCTCGTGTTGCTGGTGTGGTTGACTACCTTGCTCGACTGAAGGTTGCGGCGTCGCTAATCGACAAGACACTCTGGCTAGGAGCGACGCTTCAAAATGACCTCGAGTTTCTAATGACTCAACTGAATGAAGTTCCAGGTCGAGTGCAAGAATGGAAGAAGTCTTCTGCCAGGTGCGGCGCTGACGTTGCCCTGTCCCTGTTCCGTGTTCATTGCAAGGATGCGCGAGAGGAAAAGCTGGCGTCCATCAAAGTTGCCAATACCAAGAAGCATGACTTCCGATCTTTCATGGATACTGAGGGAGTCCCGGATTAGGGGGTGTCCGGATAGCCGGACTACCATCATCAGCCGAACTATCATCGGCCGGACTATCATCATCGATCGGACTCCAAGACTATGAAGATACAAGATTGAAGACTTCGCCCCGTGTCCGGATGGGACTTTCCTTGGCGTGGAAGGCAAGCTCGGCGATACGGATATGTAGATCTCCTACCATTGTAGCCGACTCTATGTAACCCTAGCCCTCTCCGGTGTCTATATAAACCGGATGGCTCTAGTCCGTAGGACATCAAACAACAACAATCATACCATAGGCTAGCTTCTAGGGTTTAGCCTCCTTGATCTCGTGGTAGATCCACTCTTGTAAACATCCACAATATCAATATCAATCAAGCAGGACGTAGGGTTTTACCTCCATCAAGAGGGCCCGAACCTGGGTAAAACATCGTGTCCCTTGTCTCCTGTTACCATCCGCCTAGACGCACAGTTCGGGACCCCCTACCCGAGATCCGCCGGTTTTGACACCGACAGATACCTTCATTGCTGCTGCCACTCGGATTGCTGACGGAATTGACTTGGACCAGTTTGTCGCGCCCTCCAGTCCTCCACCTGAGGAGTAAGAAAAACTTCTATGCTTCGCCTTAAATTTTCCTCATAATGCCGAGTGGTTTTGTAACCGATAAACTTTTACAGGCCTGATGCTTGAGCACTTCTGCATCCGTAGGATGTTATCTAAACTTGGCTTATTGTTGAATATGCTTGCATTTGCCTTCGAGTGAACTTTGTTCTTCACTCGGAATATACTTTAGTTCTTGAGACGCAGCTCTGAGGTGGAAAATCCAGTCGACCTGCATTTCATCGCTCTTGCAGGTAGGGATGGAGCACAGATTGCAGTCGACCTGCGTCCTTGCGGATCGGGATGGAGCGCACATTGTATTTGTGGCGTAGCTCTTAAGCAGAAGGTAGCAGTCGACCTGCACCTCGTCGTCCTTGCAGAGCGCATGTTGTATTTGTGGCGTAGCTCCGAAGAAGAAGGTAGCAGTCGACCTGCACCTCGTCGTCCTTGCAGAGCGCACATTGTATTTGTGGCGTAGCTCCGAAGGAGAAGGTAGCAGTCGACCTGCACTTCATCGTCCTTGCGGATCGGAATGGATTTCTTACTTAGGCGAGTACTGGACTGAAGCTAAGCCCCCGAATGGGAGGGTTGCTCTCCACTCGGTAGGATTTTTAAATACTTAGGCGAGTACTGGACTGTAGCTAAGCCTCCGAGTGGGAGCTTTGCTCTTCACTCGGTAGGATTTTCAAATACTTAGGCGAGTACTGGACTGCAGCTAAGCCTCCGAGTGGGAGGTTTGCTCTTCACTCGGTAGGATTTTCAAATACCTAGGCGAGTACTGGACTGCAACTAAGCCTCCGAGTGGGAGGTTTGCTCTCCACTCGGTAGGATTTTTAAATACTTAGGCGAGTACTGGACTACAGCTAAGCCTCCGAGTGGGAGGTTTGCTCTTCACTCGGTAGGATTTTTGAATACTTAGGCGAGTACTGGACTGCAACTAAGCCTCCGAGTGGGAGGCTTGTTCTTCACTCAGTAGGATTTTCAGATACTTAGGCGAGTACTGGACTGCAGCTAAGCCTCCGAGTGGGAGGTTTGCTCTCCACTCGGTAGGATTTTTAAATACTCAGGCGAGTACTGGACTGCAGCTAAGCCCCCGAGTGGGAGGTTTGCTCTCCACTCGGTAGGATTTTCAAATACTTAGGCGAGTACAGGACTGCAGCTAAGCCCCCGAGTGGGAGGTTTGCTCTCCACTCGGTAGGATTTTCAAATACTTAGGCGAGTACTGGACTGTAGCTAAGCCTCCAAGTGGGAGGTTTGCTCTCCACTCGGTAGGATTTTTAAATACTTAGGCGAGTACTGGACTGCAGCTAAGCCCCTGAGTGGGAGGTTTGCTCTCCACTCGGTAGGATTTTTAAATACTTAGGCAAAACGGATTCGCAGCTAAGCTCCCGAGTGAGAGGCCTGCTCGTCACTCGGTAGGATTTTTAAATACTTAGGCAAAACAGATTCGCAGCTAAGCCCCCGAGTGAGAGGCCTGCTCTTCACTCGGTAGGAACTTTTTTTTACAAACTTAGGCGAAACGGATTCGCAGCTAAGCCCCCGAGTGAGTGGCCTGCTCGTCACTCGGTAGGATTTTTTTTACAAACTTAGGCAAAACGGATTCGCAGCTAAGCCACCCACTGGGGGATTTCTCACGTAAACAAAAGCAACAACAATCACTGGGAAAATTATAACACTCTTGTCTTTGATAAACAAACTACAGGGGTACTTTTTATTACGTCTCATCCGAGTGAGTACTTAAGTATAAAAGGGGCAGAGCAGCTCCGCGTTCCAAGCTCGTGGCTCATCAATCTAGCGATCGACATTGTAAAGACGGTACACTCCATTATGGAGAACTTTGGTGACGATGAAGGGGCCTTCCCAAGTAGGGGCGAGTTTGTGTGGCTTTTGTTGATCCACTCGGAGGACCAAGTCTCCTTCTTGGAAGGTTCGACTCTTCACGTTTCTGGCATGGAATCGATGCAAGTCCTGCTGATAGATAGTCGATAGGATCATGGCCATCTCTCTTTCTTCTTCTAGAAGGTCGACTGCGTCCTGCCGAGCTTGTTCTGCTTCATCTTCAGAGTAGAGCTCGACTCGGGGTGCATTGTGAAGCAGGTTACTCGGCAGAACTGCTTCAACTCCATAGACCAGAAAGAATGGAGTTCGCCTAGTTGACCGATTAGGAGTAGTCCTCAATCCCCAAAGAACTGATGGAAGTTCGTCGACCCACGCGCCTGCTGCGTGTTTGAGATCACACATCAACCGGGGTTTCAGTCCTTTGAGAATTAGGCCGTTTGCTCTTTCTGCTTGTCCATTCAACTGGGGGTGAGCGACGGAAGCGTAGTCGACTCGCGTGCCTTGAGAAGCGCAAAAGGCTCTGAATTTGTCGGAATCGAAGTTTGACCCATTATCAGTGATGATGCTATGCGGAACTCCATATCTGAATATCAACTGTCTGATGAAGCTGATAGCAGTGCAGGTATCAAGATTCTTGATAGGCTTGGCTTAGATCCACTTAGTGAACTTGTCGACTGCCACCAGTACATGGGTGAAGCCGCTCCTGCCAGTTCTCAGTGGTCCAACCATATCCAATCCACAAACAACGAAGGGCTAGACAAGTGGAATGGTCTTCGGCTGAGGCGGGTTTGTGTGACATATTGGAATAGAACTAACATCCTTCACACTTGTCGACTATCTCCTTCGTCATTTCATTTGCTCTTGGCCAGTAAAACCCCGCTCGGTATGCTTTAGCCACAATGGTCCGAGAGGACGCATGATGACCACAGGTCCCCGAGTGGATATCGTCAAGAATTATCTGACCTTCTTCTGGTGTTATACATTTCTGACCGACTCCAGTCGCGCTTTCCCTGTACAACTGTCCCTTTATCACAGTAAAGGCCTTGGATCGACGGATGATCTGTCGAGCCTCTTCTTCATTCTCTGAGAGCTCTTTCCTTAGGATATACGCGATGTACGGCACTGTCCACTCGGGAGTGATGACCAACACTTCCATGATTAGGTCGACCACAGCTGGGACCTCAACTTCAGTCGGATCTGTGCCACTTTTTGGCTGTGGGGCTTCTTCGGTGAAAGGATCCTCCTGAACTAATGGTGTGTGGATGTGTTCGAGAAACACATTACTGGGAATGGCTTCTCTCTTGGAACCTATTTTTGCCAAGTCATCAGCCGCTTGATTTTCCAGTCGGGGTATATGATGAAGCTCTAACCCCTCGAATTTTTTCTCTAGCTTTCTCACTGCATTGCAATAACCAGTCATGGCCGGACTTCTGACGTCCCACTCCTTCATCACTTGGTTAACCACCAAATCTGAGTCACCATAGACCATGAGGCGACAGACGCCGAGTGAAATGGCCATACGCAACCCATACAAAAGTGCTTTGTATTCTGCTTCGTTATTGGAGGAATCAAAGTGAATATGGAGCACATATCTGAGCTTATCTCCTCGGGGGGAAACCAACACTACCCCAGCACTGGAACCATTCAACATCTTAGGACCATCAAAGAACATGGTCCAGTGCTCCGAGTGAATTTGAGTCGGCAGTTGCTGTTCAGTCTACTCGACGACGAAATCTGCTATTGCTTGGGACTTGATGGCTTTCTTTGCCTCAAACTTGATATCTAGGGGAAGGAGTTCAATCGCCCATTTTGCCACTCGACCAGTTGCATCTCTGTTGTGCAGAATCTCTGACAATGGAGCGTCGCTGACGACTGTAATGGAATGGTCAGAGAAGTAATGAGCAAGCTTCTTCGTGGTCATATAAATCCCATATACAAGCTTCTAATAATGAGGGTATCTTTGCTTTGATGGGGTCAAAACTTCAGAAACATACTATACTGGGCGCTGAACTTTAAAGGCTTTTCCTTCTTCTTCCGGCTCGACCGTAAGTACTATACTGACGACTTGCCCCGTGGCTGCAATGTAAAGAAGCAAAGGCTCTTTGCTGATCGGTGCAGCAAGCACCGGCTGGGTGGAGAGCAGGGCTTTTAGCTCTGCAAACGCTGCATCAGCTTCAGGAGTCCACTCGAACTTGTCTGACTTCTTCATCAGTCGGTAAAGAGGCAATGCCTTTTCACCGAGACAAGAGATGAATCGACTTAAAGCGGCCAAGCAACCAGTAAGCTTCTGGACATCGTGCACACGCACAGGACGTTTCATTCGGAGTATAGTACCAACTTTTTCTGGATTGGCGTCGATTCCTCGTTCGGAAAAAACCGAGTAACTTTCCACCAGGAACTCCGAATGTGCACTTTGATGGATTAAGCTTGATATCATACCTCCTGAGGTTGGAAAATGTCTCTTTAAGATCAGTTAGCAGGTCAGAACCTTTCTGTGACTTGACCACAATATCATCCATGTATGCTTCCACATTCCGACTGATTTGAGTGAGCAAACACTTCTGAAACATCCTCATGAACGTGGCTCCGGCATTCTTGAGGCCGAATGGCATGGTGACATAACAGAAGCACCCGAATGGAGGGATGAAAGCTGTTTTGATCTCATCGGGTCCATACAAATGGATATGATGGTAACCGGAATATGTGTCTAAAAAAGACAGGTGCTCACATCCCGTGATCGAGTCGACTATTTGGTCGATGCGGGGGAGAGGAAAATGATCTTTCGGGCAGGCCCGATTGATATGTTTAAAGTCGATGCACATGCGAAGTGACTTGTCCTTCTCGGGGACCATGACAACATTGGCGAGCCACTCGGAGTGGTAAATCTCTCGGATAAACTCCGCTGCTAAGAGTCGAGCCACCTCCTCGCCAATGGCCTTTCTTTTCTAGACGGCGGACCGTCGAAGATGTTCTTTCACAGGTTTCACTTTTGAGTCGACTCGTAGACGGTGCTCAGCCAGCCCCCCTGGGAACACCCGGCATGTCTGAAGGCTTCCATGCAAAGATGTCCCAGTTCTCACAGAGGAACTGGATGAGCGCTTCTTCCTATTTGGAGTCGAGTGTTGTAGAGATATGAGTTGGAGCAGCACTAGGGTCGGTCCGGTGAATGTGAATCGGTTTCGTCTCACCGGACGACTGAAATGCTGATTCCGTAGCGGGCTTCTTGGCTCGCAACAAATCACTCGGGTTTGCAGTTTTCTGGTATTCCTGCTGCTCTACGACTGCCATTTGAGCATCGGTGATCTTTGAGCCTTTCTGAAAGCACTCTTCCGCCTTCTTCCGATTGCCAGTAATAGTCATCACACCTTTAGGACCAAGCATCTTCAATTTGAGGTACACATAACATGGTCGAGCCATGAAACGTGCATAAGCTGGCCTGCCCAAAATGGCGTGATAAGCACTCTGGAAATCCACGACTTCAAACGTCAACTTTTCTTTGCAGTAATTCTTGGAATCACCGAAAACCACATCAAGAGCAATTTGGCCGAGTGACTCAGATTTCTTTCCAGGAATGACTCCATGGAAACTCATGTTGCTGGTACTGAGTCTGGACATTGAAATACCCATCCCTTTCAACGTTTCTGCATATAGTATATTCAGGCCACTGCCACCATCCATCAAAACTTTAGTCAGTCGAATGCCTTCGACAACTGGGTCGACCACCAAAGCTTGCCTCCCAGGGGTGGCTATGTGTGTCGGATGATCGGACTGGTCGAATGTGATGGCAGTCTGAGACCATTTCAGATAACTGGGTGTCGCTGGAGCAACCATATTCACTTCTCGGTTGATAACTTTCAATCGACTTTTGCTTTCAACGTCGGCAAAAATCATTAGGGTGGAATTGACCTGGGGATATCCATCATCACTATCTTCTTTGTCCTCAACTTTGTCCGACTCCTTTTCCTTATCTTTGGGCTATTTCCCCTGGAATTGCTGGATCAAGAGCCGACACTGTCGAGTGGTATGTTTCGGGTAAATGAGTTTACCCTCCGCATCTTTCTTTGTGTGGATGTGGCACGGCAAATCCAACACGTCATTCCCTTCCTTGTCCTTCACCTTCTTAGGGTTCCAAGACCCTTTGGGCTTCCCTTTAAACTTTCCTTGAGTCACGACCAAAGCTTCTCCAGGAGCAGCTGGCTCGGCTTTACGCTTCTGCTTCCGACTGGAGTTCCCTCCTCCGGTTTCGTGGGCGACTGACTTATGCTTGCCACTCCGGAGCCGATCCTCTTCTTCACCATTGCCATACTTGGTGGCAATCTCCATCATTCGACTCAGAGACATGTCTCCGGTTCGACAGAATTTTAGATTTAGCTCTCTGTACTTAACACCTTCCTTGAAGGCACAGACTGCCTGGTGATCAGATACATTCTCTACCGTGTGATGCAATGTGATCCATCTCTGGATGTAATCCCTCAAAGTTTCATTCGACTTCTGCACACAAGATTGTAGCTCTGTCAACCCTGCTGGTCGCTTGCAAGTTCCTTCAAATGTTCTGACGAATACTCGAGCCAGATCTTCCCAAGTGTAAATGCTGTTGGGTGCTAACTGATTCAACCATGCTCTGGCCGAGCCCTCCAACATAAGAGGCAGGTGTTTCATGGCTACTTCATCGTTGCTGCCGCCAATCTGAACAGCCACTCGGTAGTCTTCAAGCCAAGTATCAGGCTTAGACTCACCAGTGAACTTACTGACTCCAGTCGCCAACCTGAAGTTGGGAGGAATCACCGCGGCCCTGATGGCTCTGCTGAAGCACTCTGGTCCCGAGACGTGTACTCTGCTACTGGTGGGTACATCTCTGTCATGACCTTCTCGGTGAGCTCTGTTCCTATCGACCAAACCTTGAACAATAATGGATCTCGCATCAAATCCTGGTTCCCTGGGGTCGACTGGAATCCTTCGCCCAACACTGTGATGGCGTCTGTCATCCTGCTGTCGAGGCGCGTACGATCCACCCCTTGGGGGAGGGGTGGGCACTCGACGTCGATCATCACGATCGAGTCGGTGATCATACTCCTCACGGTTCTGGTACTAATCACGCTAGTCTCCACGTCCCTCACGCCTCGGGGGCGATCTTGGGCTATGGGCCGACTGGACTGTATTTGCAGCGATGGATCTGCTGTGAATCCTATTCCGCGACTGCGATACAGCTGAATTTTGATCTCCTACTGCCCGGAGTAATGCTTTGATCTGTAACAAGCCTCTGCCAGCTTCTGACTGGGAAGGTTGAATCGACTCTGCTATACGGGCTGCAGCTGCTAAATTCTGAATCGGAGCTCGATATACCTGAGTCGGTGGTAGAAAGAGTTGACGTCGACTGGATTCTGGAATCCGTTGCTGGGCACGCTCATCGAGTGCTCGCTGGAGGTTCTCCAGTCGAGTGCGCTCAGACAAGTTGGCCAAGCGCGCGTCTTCCAAGGCACGAGCCTCGGGGGTTTCTCCAACGATAGGAGTGTGCAGCGCATCCATGTTCCGGCGGTGAAGTTCTTCTCTCTGCAGCAAAGTGAGGGGCTCGGGGAGATACTCTTGATGGGCATGCGACGGATCGCCTGCGCCTACGCCTCCGTCGGTGCGGGGAAAACCGGGAGGACTGCGTGGTCCAACGACCATCAGAACCTCTACCGCTGGATCACTGCTGTCGCACTCGGATGCAGTCTCTGCGGAGCCAGTCGACAGGTCGAACAGGCCATAGAGAGATTCGTCGGGCTCGATCGCCATGACTTGGGGGGTGGCCGACTGGCGAGCCACTGCGTGCCTCACCCACCGCTAAAGCCTCGACTGACCGGAGCGCTTGCACCGGTGGGAAACATGGAGGGAGGATGACACAGGAGCCAACCGATACTAGGTCGACGGTTGCCGCAGGAGGACGCCGCAGACGCACGCGCGAAAGTGCATTGCCCCACGGACAGGGAGTGCATCGATGTCGAGTGGAACCTCCTGAAGCCAAGCGGGGTCGTCGGCGATGAACGTGAGCGCGCCGAGACGGATCTCGCGGCCCTCAACCAGAGCTCCGCCTGAAACCATGATGAAGGAGATCAGAAAAATCGCAACTTCTCCAATAAGTCGCTAAGACACCTTCCCCAAGGTGGGCGCCAACTGTCGTGGTTCTAAGTCTGACAGTAGTGTAGGGGGGTAGGAATGGAGAGGCAAGATCCTAGCTATGGAGTAGTTGTATACGCAAGGGATTTACGAGTTCAGGCCCTTCTCGGAGGAAGTAACGGCCCTATGTCTCGGAGCCCGGAAGCGGTCGACTGGATTATGTGCGTATGAGTTACAGG
Source organism: Triticum aestivum (assembly GCF_018294505.1). Lineage (NCBI taxonomy): Eukaryota > Viridiplantae > Streptophyta > Magnoliopsida > Poales > Poaceae > Triticum > Triticum aestivum. The sequence continues at coordinate 479,035,800 of NC_057798.1, read as the reverse complement.
GGTGCAAACCTTTTACACTAAGGAGGGGGGTGGCTTATATAGAGTTCGCCAGATCCCTCCGGCCCTCAGTTATGTAGGGTTTAAGGTACATTAAAATCGGGCGTTACCAGTAACGCAACAAATAAAGTGCTATGATGACCATAAAGGCTACTTAATAACCGGCCGATCGTGTGCAAAGTGACTTTAGATCTCCTGGCTGTCGAGTGGTTGGCTTCATGGTCGAGTGTCTTTGAGCCCGTCGAGTGGAACACTTCTGAGTCGATTGAAAGGCAGTTTCTTCTAAAGATGTCCTTGGAGAGGGTAGTTTGGACAGGTCCATGACCCTACCCTAGGTACATAGCTTCATCAGCTACCGCTGTTGTGACCGTCTCAGATGATTTCTTCTCAACCGCAATCTCAACCTTCTTGTCCATGTTTTCTTCAGTTAACCTCCGTCTTTCGTTTCTCTCCTTCGTGGTCTCACGGTAGTACTTCTTCCATGTGGCGCCGTCTCCGACACAGTGCACGCGTCCATACGACGGTCGAGTCTCCACTGGGAGTCCTTTCAATATGTTCAACGCCCGGTTGAATGGAGTGTCCCACTTGGGCCTCGCCAACGCCTCAGACGGTGAGTCGCTTTCAGCCGCAAATCTGTGCTGCTCTCTCTGCAAAAGGCACAAGGATCATTTACAAATATGACTAACGTGCAGTCGAATTGATCAGAAACTAAAATTACCAGCAGTCTCATGAACTCCGTCGTGACCGCGTTCGTCTCGAAAACCTTCTTCACTGGGTCCCAACGGTGCCGGGCCCTGAGGACGTCACGCTCCTGCGGGACGGTGAACTCCGCCAAGGGGTTTGGGATGCCCAGACTCTTGGCTTCCGCGTCCTCCTTGACCCATATGGACCTCTTCCCGCCGTAACCACGGCTTCCGAGGTGGTGGCACCCAATGTTCCTCTGTTGAAGCCCCTTCATATACTTCGACTTTATTTTGGCAGCTTTGGCCTCGCAAGCCGCCTTGAATATTTGAAAGTGCTCTTCCGTGATTGTTAGATTATCCTTTACAATCTCGGAGTAGGGTTCATTTTGTTGACGATCCGATATTTCATCCTTGTTTTCCAAGCGGCCAACGCATCGCTAAACTTGGTCATGGCATGTTTGTTTATCTTCTTCTTTGCCGGGTCCTTATCTGGATCTTTATAATCCTTTTCATTCCGGCCCGGGAACAAGAATATCTGGTGCAACTTCTTTAGGAGGGAGGGCCTCATATTATCTATCTTCTTTAGTTTCTCATCGTTCATGGTGGCGATTGTCCTTATGATGCAGCTTATTTGATTGCTGTAGCACGCGCGCGCTTCCTTGGGTGCGTTTGGCTCAAAATTGTCGTTGTCCACCTCCGCGACCACCAGTCTAGTAGTCCTAAGCTTGTTAGGAACCTGTTGCCTCTTTGCTTTCGGTTCTATACCGGCTCCGCTAGTCTCGGCGCCGGTCTCAGTCTCCGCGCTAGTCTCGATGCCGGTCTCAGTCTCTGCGTCGGTCTCGATGTCGGTCTCAATCTCTGATGTGACAGGTGGACCCAGCAACATCAACTGTTGATCGTCGGCTTCCCTCAAAAATTCTTCTGCCGCTAGGTAGACATTGTCGCAGTCACCATAACCCTGTCCTTCATCGTTGCTAGCCATATTTACTACGATTAAATCTAGTCAATTAATTCTAGACATAATAAAATTAATAATGACATAAAAAGGCCTATGCTTTGCAGGAATATTGACTCCTTCCCGGTGCGGCAAATCCCGGTCACTCGATATGTCCTAGTTTGTAGCACAAGTCATGCCGAAATTCATGAAAAATTTCGGCATGCCTTTTGCTAAAAAGTGGACAAATCGAGAACCTGAAATTTGCCGGAACGGAAATGAATCAACATTCCGGCAATACATAGGCCACTCGGCTTCATTCCCTGGAAACAACAAAGCCACTTGGGCACAATTAAACCACTTCAACGAAAAGATATAACATGAGCAAACACTATTGAGGAATTTGCATATAACATGGCCACTTCAATGAAGAGATATAATAAAAAATAATGGAATATGCAAATGAACATCAATAATATATATCATATAACAACAATCTAGTTTTTTGTTTACATAGAAACAATTAGTTTAACCAAGTTTTTGAAAAGAAAAACAATTCTGTTTTTTGTTTATAGCTAAATGCCATATCTACTATTTTTATTTATAGCTAAATACTTTTGTGTTTTTGTCTAAAGCTAAAAGTCTAGGAACTCCATTTTCTCTAACCCTTCTGACCTCACCAAAATTTCCACAGCAAGACCTTAGTACCTACACCCAATTTCTTCAAAAATATTCAGGTCCATAGTCCAAATAATTCAAATTTCATTTGAATGAAATTTGGAACAGATTCAGGTCCATAGTCCAAATAATTTTTTATAGCTAAGTGTTTTTTGTTTATAGCCTCTATTAATTTAAATCTAAATGCTACTATTATTTATATGCCCTCTATTAATTTAAAGCTAAATGAAATTACTGTTTAGGCATTTTCATAAAAATTTGCCCTAGCTAATTTCCTAAAAAAATTGCTAATCATTTTTTCTAAATGCTAAAAAATGCCTAATGCCGTAAACAAATCTAAGGTTCATATGAACACATAGGGTTCATATGAACATCAACACAACATCAACATATATATGAATTGCCCTAGCAGAAAGAGAGAGGAGGGTAGGGGAGAGGAGAGGCAGAGCCTTACGGTCGGCGGCGAGGGCATGCTCGGGCTCGGGCGACGGAGGTCCTGGGCTGGCTCAGGCGGCGGCGGTGAGCTCGAGGGAGGCGACGGTGAGGTCGACAACGGCCTCGGGTGGCGGTTGTGAGGTCGAGGGCGGCCTCGGGCGGCGGCGGAGTGGTCGAAGGCGGCAGGACGACGGCGGTGATGGAGCAGTTGGGGGACAGGGGGTAATAGAGGGGGGAAAGGACTTAGCGAAATTTTGAGCCCGCACGGTCGTCAAACTAGCAGTAGCGCGTTTTGCCGAAACACGCTATAGCTAAGTTAGCTATGGGATCTTCCAGCGAAACGCGCTACAACTATTCCTTTCTGTTTTATTTTTATTTTTCTTTTGTTTTCTTTACATTTTTTTATTTCTTATTTTTTTATTTCTTTCATTTTCATTTACTTTTCTACTTATTTTTCTATTTATTTTCTTTTTCATAGCAGTAGCGCTCTACAGCATAAACACGCTGCTATAAAGTTTTTAGCATTAGTGTGCTTATGGAAGAACCGCTACTACTATTCCTAGCCTACTGACACCAGTGAGGCAATTATAGTAGGAGCGCTTTTCTGCGCAGATACGCTACTGCTACAACAATGGTTGTAGCGTGCTTTTGCAACAAGCGCTACTACTAAATAGCAATAGCGCCGAGTTTTGACCAGCGCTACTGCTATACCTCTGTGTATAAGGCTTTCGCTAGTAGTGGGAACGCGGTGCTGTACTCCACTAAGGCACGGTGCGCTATCGCACGGTCTCTCATCTGGATGGAGAGGCCATGCCGGGAGTCCCACGCAACCCAAGTGGTCACCGGCGCGAGGTTACGCAGCCAGCCTGTCACGTGCTCAATTCTATGACGGTGAGCGGTCAGGATGAAGACCGCGACGAGGAGAAAACATGGGTTGGGGATGCAATCGGGGAGAAGCGGGAGCATGATGATGAGGTAGCCTATTGTTTTTGGACTGGCCTTAGCTAAAGATGCAGATGCGCAGTTTTTGTAGTCGCTGAAATCTTGAGAGCATCTCCAATAGCTCAAAAAAGGGCCTTCATAGTGAGGCAGTAACACATTTATGTATTTAAAAATATATAAATCATTTTTCTAGTCATTAGAGATGAATGCTCCAACAGATCCTCAATACTACCTCCGTCTAGGTGAATAATTCATCCGCATAGTTCTAGGTCATCGATTTGAGGAATTAAATATTTTCTATATGTCATGAAAAGTATATCACTAGATTTCTACAAGGATGTAGTTTCTAAATATTTTTTTTATCACATATAATATAATTTAGATAGTTAAATCGTCAACCTAGAACTACGCGAATGACTTATTCACCGAGACCGAAGTAGTAACCAATTTGACATATGGAACCCATTTGTCAGCCTGACATACAGGGATACACACTAGCAGCAATGCGACGCCACGACGGCGGCGACGTGCGGGTGACGGTGGGTGGTGGCACCGCATGGCGTGGGTGTCGGGCGGCAACAGCAAGGTGGCGGTCCGGCAATGTGTGGCGGCACAATTGTCCGACGGCCGCGTGCTCGCGTGCTAGTATTTGGGAGGGTATTGGAAGAGAGCCAACCTTCCGCCATATAAGGGCAGATGCGATGTTTTATTGGTGATCATCAATTATTTACTAAGGAAAGGGAAGCAGTTGGAGATGCTTTAAGGATGCACATGGGTCTGCCGACTAGCATTTCATTTTGGAAGTATCAAGGAGATATAAACATGACCACACACCAACCTCTACACAACCAGAAATACACACCTAACATTAATGTACTCATGCAAATGATCACGCATGTAAAGACCAATATCATACAAGATCGAAATTATATATCTAGGTGGAGTTAAAAGGAAAAATCAAGAAAAGACAAGGAATGATGATACACATCAAGCAGTTGTTGAGCAAACCAAGATGACGCACGCGCACATGATGTGAATCGTGGACACAACCACAGGGATTGAAACCACACACACACACACACACATGTGCGCGCGCACGCACACGCACGCACACGTGCACACACACACACACACACGCGTGCGTGCGCGCGCGCGCGCGCACACAGACACACACACCGTGCAAGCAATCCGACTGCCAAGAACTGTTCGCAGAGCCAAGAACATCGGTCGATGCACATGTGACACCAATCACTTACCAAAACAGCGATAGGAGACAACACCTTCATAATCCCACACTAGAGACGCTTCAGTGAATGTATGTGGTAAACATGGGCATGTCAGGCAACGCAATATGAGTCGTCGCTTCACCGCCATTGACATAATTGAAAGGATCAATACGGTCGACTGGAGGGGGATAGGAGACTACAAAATTTAAGCTTAATTAGTAGTTTTAGGGATTTGTGGATAAAGTAGGTTTTCTAAAAATTCAATTAGATGAAAACAACCTATATGACAAGCAAGCTCAAAGCAAGGTAAGATAAGCAACAATCTAATTAGCAAGCCCACGAGTGTACAAAGTAAAGTAAAATGCGTGAAAGGATTACCCACAAATGATTCAGGGACATATATTTTATCTGGAAGTTCACACTTTGTTGTGGATGTGCTAATCTCCGTTAGAGCGGTGCCGGAACCAAGGCTCAAAACATCACCGAGTGGCTCACCATATTCTCCTCGGGTCACCCCCAACGGATGAGCCTCGAATCACTCGGGGTTGGTCTCGAAGGTGACCACCACACCTTTACATACGTCTCCGGAGCATGCCACATAGCAGGAAGCTCTCCGAGGAATCCTAACTGCCTAGGAGCTCAAGCTCCAAAAGAACATGTGTTGATGTAGAAATAGAGCGGGGAACACAAATTGGTTTGTTCAAGTTGTAGATCGGTCCTTGCTCCCTCTATCCCTAATGAATCAATGTGTTTGAGTTGAGGGATATAGAGTATTGAGAAATGAAGTTTCGGAAATGGTGGCTACTCACAAGGCTTGAAGAGTTTAATTTGGAGGAGGAAAAAGGGCTCTTATATAGTCCAACCTACCAAGTGACCATTGCCTACCAACAAACCCTGTGCACATGGGGGCCTGAGACCATGTGAACTGGGGGTGTCCAGAGAGCAAAGCACTATCTCGTTTGCATGAAGGTCAAATACGCCGTGCACATGGGGTGTCGAGAGGCCAGGGCACTAGCCCATGCGCATGGGAGTCAAAGACCCCGTGCGCACGGGGTGTCAAGAGACTTGGGCTTTACCCTATATGCACAATGAGATCTATTCATGCTTGTCTTTTGGGAATGTTGTCTTCATGTTGTTGTACGAGTGGTCTATGATGAACGCTACGAGGTCCCGCATGGAGTCCCGTTTGTCACCTCAATTGACCGGGAAATTCTCTAGGATGTCAATGTGGTGCTCGTCTGGAATTTTGATCCACTCACTAGCAAGCATGTCCTTGTATCTCCCAGTGTCCATGCTAGCGAAAGTCTTTGCTTTGTGTTGCAGGCAGTGCCTGATAACACCCGACCTGCAGTAGTGGTACATTAGGATTTTCTCTCGCATGGAAAGTTGCATGACAATTACCCCTTGCCGCTTCACAAGACTCCTACGGGTGTACTCTAGATCCATGCCCATGAACTTGTACTTGTCCTTCTGGATCCATTGCTCATACATGGTGATGGTTTTCTCAGCCGTTTCAGGCTCACTGATGTAGACAAGCTCCCATGTGGTGGTGCCATGTACACCACTTCTAGGCTTGTTCCTACAATGTCGTCAAGTGGTTCTAGGAGGCAGATGAAGTAGGCATTATCCAACATCAATCTAGCATGGACACATTACGTTTTTTATTTCCTTTAGTAAGTCTACCAAGAAAAACATTGCAAACTCTGTGTATAGCCAGGTTTGAATCTTGGTGCTCCTTTTTTTCAAGAAAAACAAAACTAGGTTGATCTAAAAAAATTATCATGTTTTTATTGAATATTTTTTATGCTTTGTATGAAGTGATGTTTTTCAACACTCATGACAATATATATGATCTCTAGTTCATTGTTCAAGTTACATCCACGTTCAAAATTGATTGCCCATTACAGGCCTCGTAGATAGACTTGAATATGTGAGTGACATGGTCCTACATCAACCCATTATAAAAGCAAGGTACAAGCAAATGAATGTCAAATGTAGTGAGGGTTTTTCAACCATCTCTTATGCCCATGAGATGACCCCTTGCATAGTGTAATATTTTTCATAAGATATTTTGTTTTTCATATTTTATGATAAAAAAGGCCAAAAAGCACATAAATCTTTAAAGTATCAAATGAGATCTAATCGATCTGAAATTTTGAAATCCTCCCTAATATGTGGAGTAAATAATGTATGCCAAGTATGGGGTATGTTGGGTAAATATTCTTCTAAGGTGCTTCACAAGGTGGCACTTATGATCTATCCGCAAAGTAGGATCTCAAATAATGGCATGACTATGGGCAATATGAAGTTACATATGTCACCACCCATGATAATATACATGACCTCTAGTCCATGTTTCGAGGTACATGCACAGTAAAAATTTATTGTCCATTACAAACCTATTAGGTGGAGCTGACTATGTCAATAACATGGTACTACATCAACCCAATTTCAAGCAAAGTGTAAGCAAACAAATGTCAAATCTAGTGAGAGTTTTTTTAACCATCTCCTATGACCATGAGATGACCCCTTAAATATTGTTGTATTTTCACATCGTATTTAGTTTGTTTTCTAATTTTATGATGAAAATGAGAAAAATGCACATAAACCATAAAAAAATCAAATGAGATTTAACCAATCTAAAATTTTGAAATCCTCCCTAATATGTGGAGTAAAAATTGTATAAAAAGCATGAGTTATGCTGGATAAATATCTTGCAAAGTGCCTCACAAGGTGGCAATTATGAGTTTCGCAAAGTAGGATCTCAAATAATGGCATGACGATCAACAAAGTGAAGTTTCATTTGTTACCACTCATGATAATATACATGATATCTAATCATGTGTTCAAGTTACATGCACATTTGAAAATGATTGTCCATTATAAACCTCTTAGATTGCCTAGAATATGTAAGGAACATGCTACTAGAACAACACATTACAAAGCGAAGTACAAGCAAACATATGCCTAATCTAGTGAGAATCTTTTAACCATCTCCTATTTCCATGATATGATTGCATGCATAATTGAACATTTTATTGACCATATTTATATTCTTCTATTTTTATGAAAAATTTAAGAAATACAAATAGAACCCTTAAAGTAGCAAATGCAATTTAAACAATCTGAAATTTCAAATCATCTCTAATATGGAGTGTGCTGGATAAATATTCTTGCTAGGGTGTTGCCGAGGTGGTAGATATTAGTTGTCCTTAGCGTATGATATCAAATTATGACATAACAATCGGCAACATGAACTTATGTTTGTGAACACTCATGACAATATATATGATGTCGTCAATTGTTGAAGTTATATGCTGACAATGTTTACAAATATTGATGATAATTCTCAAACTAATTTTGGAAGTGTTGCTGAATATTCATGAAATCACTCAAATTAATTATTGATATCTTTGTGAGAAATTCATGTAGTGCTCGATATACTTTTGATAGTGCCCCGACTATTTAGGAAACTGGTCAAACCTTTTCTGAAAGCATTTAGAAATATTTCTAAAAATGCTCAAAGTTTTTTACTTCAAGCTCAATTTTATTTGCACTCCAAACTTTTTGTTTCCACAAAATTTTCATTCTCTCCACTCCTCTTGAATTACCTCCCCCCTCTCATCTCACTGAGTACGTCTCCCTCTCTGACGGTGGTACTTGCTCCGCCACCACAAATCCTTTGATCTCTTACGCAACATGACATGATTGACGACCTTGGAATCAAGTCCATCTGCTTAAATGGTAAAACTAACCCAATATCTCATCCTCAATGACGAGGTCACGATTCTCCCCTTGCCCCACATCTAAGTTCCAAATGAGACTAGGTCTATAAATCTAGTTCCTTTTGTGTTTGAGATGTAATTAAATATGTTGTTATTTTAAAGAACACGATTTTTAGGGTTTGTAGTAGGTTAAAAGTGTGGTCATTGTATCTATGGTTCTACTATGGTTGGATGTTTTTATTAAATTCTCCCTAATATGATCTACTGTACCTAAGTAAATTAATTATTCCTTCAATTTTAATCTTCTTGTTTTAGTTTATCTAATCTTTTTCATCGTTTTTGGTTTAGTCAATATGTCATTGAATATCGATCTTGTTTTAGACTAATATCTATTTTCACAATCTAATAATTCCTTGTCTAATTTCTTGATCACTGGACAACTTCATAAATGTTTGCTCATTTTGGCACCATAGTTTATACATATTGGCATCGCATATTATAACTATTGTTAATTCCTCATCATCGTTTTTTTGGCAATGGCTGTCTGATCACAGATGCCATAAAGCTTAGGGCACAAACCATGAAGGGGAATGTCGTCTGTCATCTAACAGACTATCCGAAGGAAAAAAATGGCATATCATGATCTTCAATGTATCAGATCCCTACACATTGTTTACTTTATGGTTGTGCACAACCAAAGATACAACCGAAAGAAGAAGATATGGACTCTGATCCTGAATATGAACCAAGAATGCATAGTTGGCCCTTGTTGATGAGATTGTAAGATATTTAGACGACAATACACATGTAAACTCTTCATATATGGTCCAAATATGTTTACATACTCTTAACTTCTAAGGTACTATATATTGTACTTTATAATATTATGTCTTTAACTACATTATACTTGAAGTTGTTGGTTGAACAATGGAACATCAAAAGGAGTTTATAAAATGATACATCAAGAGTGGGAACATATCATGCATCTTATTTCATATGTTGCCAAGCTCAAACACAAGAAGAGAAAGCGGGTTCATGCGGCGAGTGAGCGATCTTTGTTCACTAAACACTTTGTTAAATTGTTAGATTGTCTCTCACATAACCTTGCACTGTATATTCGGTCACATGCATATCTATTGTTTGTAATTTTGCTATACCAAAATATTGGACCGACCGTGCCATATGTTGTAACCTGGGTACATAATGTCTATAGCAAAGTTTTAATAATGAAAGGCTCACCTAAATGCAATCCTATCAGCTTGGACTTCTCAAAACTAAGCAGCAGGAAAAATTTGAAGCTATAAAGAAGGCCCTAGAAGAAAAACCATTGGCTTTCAAAAAGAAGCTACAAGACATGGATCAATTTGTTGGAAGACTAGTTGCCCAATAAATAGAAAATGAAGAGGCCAGAAGGCAACAACATGAAGAACATGAAGCTATCAAGAAGGATCTGCAAGAGAAAACCTTTGGTTTGGAAACAAGGCAACAACAAATGGATGTAATGCTTAGTTACCTCCTTAGGACGATGTCCTAAGCATCACATGGCAGATTATGGAAACCACGCCTATCCTTTTGGTCATGTGTCTTACTTTCATCATGAAACTATGTCACGTGTCTTATTTTCATGTATGATACTCGGTTCCATGGATGATTATTGTATCGTCTGCTATAGTAGTGTTAGAATTGTCAAGGTTCGTTATTAACCAAAGTTGAGAGCTGAATTTGAATATAATTCTTGCATAAAGTAAAATTCATATTCAAATTTTGAGGAATTATATATTACATTCAAATTTGGCTGCAAATTGTGATGTTATACAAATTGACAACATGCATAAACTGTGACGGTAATTATAACAACAATGCATGTCGTCACCAATGTTTGGGCCCACATGTAAGTAGTCACGTCACCCATGTACAAACTCACATGCAAGCAGCCATATTAGTAGGCCCACCATCATTCACCGATCAAGCCATACGAACCAAATGGTTAGTCCGCCCACCATCACAAAAAACTACGCGTGGACCCCATGTCAATAATCATGTCAGCATCGTTGACCAGTCAAACATGATGAGCCAAATTATTAGCGACACACACTGTCACCAAAGAATCTACGTCTGGACCCACATGTAAGCAGCCATGTCACCACCTTGTGGACCCATATGTTAGAATTTTTGAGCGGTCCAACCTGACACATAGATCGTTAGTGAAGGTTTACTGTCATTGAAACTGCCTTTTGGTCATAAATCGTCTGATAAAATGGTGATAGTCTTCATTATCACTTAAAATAGACTCCGTGAAAACTTAGAACCATCACCAAAGATATCATCTTATGTGACGGAAAAATTGATATCATCAGCAATTTATTTTTTGTGATGACACCTCAGTGACGAATGGGATGATGTGGAAATTTTTCATGACCCCATTTTTTATGATTAAAATCGGTTTTACATGACACAAGTGACCCTTGACTTTGTAGCGATTCATCCCGCTGTAGCATATCAATTCCATGTTGACGGTGTCCTGAACCAGGGGTACTAACCTAGTCGGCCCATGCTCCTCGGGATAGGCCGATGGGCCCTCATTCTTCTCAAGATGGACTCTAGAAGCCCCACGCTGGAGGCGTGATCAAGACTTCATGTGCCGAAGACTTGCCGTATACTCCAAGACTTCTCCTACCGCTTCCACGCCTAGATACCGACCTTGTAACCCTAGGAGCCCTACTTGGCATATATATAAGCCAGAGGGTTTAGCCCGTAGCGGGTACTTCAAGTACATCTAAATCACATAGCCCTAGAGTTAGAAGACATCTTACGATCTCGAGGTAGATCAACTCTGTATTCGATACATCTCCATCAATATAAACAAGAGCATGACGTGGTGTTTTACCTCCATCAAGAGGGCCCAAACCTAGGTTAAAATTGTCTCCCTATTCCTATTACCCACATTCTGAGATCCACAACTTGGGACCCCCTACCCTGAGATCTGCTGGATTTCACACCGACATTGGTTCTTTCATTGAGAGTTCCACTGTGAGATCGACAAAGGACCGACGGGAACAACGGTTAATGAAGTGAATCTCATGGGCACGGTCCCGCGCCCAAAAATTACGTCACAGAAAGGCCCTTCCTCCTTCACGAGCCAGAGGCGATCTTTGACCCTCTCCAGCCCCTGATGAATCCCCTTTTAAGGGTGAAGGGTCGAGATACCTTTTGGAAGACGACTCTATCAGTGACCAGCTAGACACAACCGATAAATCTGATCTTCAAGTTAGTCCGGCTGATCCAATGGCTGCATGATTGCCACAAGATTAGGGTATTAGAGCTTTGATCCCAAGACCCATAGAGATCAAAACTTGCCCACCCACCTCCCACATCGAGTATTGCCCCAATAATTCGGGCCCACCAGATGTTTGGGATATAGCCTATGTGCAACAACTCCCCTGCAAGTCAATCAAGTTTTGGGCCAAGTTCTTGTCTATCAAAAACAAGATACAAGACTACCATGACTCATATATAATAATAGCCTTCTAGCGTGGATGCAAGGACAATGGCGTTTCGAACGCCCTCGCTCGCTGCTATGTTCAGTCACTGTCGGAGTTATCCGATCTGGTGTCCAAATTCTGCACAACTGAAGTGCTTGGCTGGCTGGGAAAAGACATATTTGATATGTACATATGAATTAAAATGTGATTGATTTGCACCTCGACGCGAGTCCGTCACATGGAACATACCTGACAAGCGACCTCGGAAGAAGAAGAAAGCCTCCGGCCATTTTGGGACCACCCTTGATGGCCTCCTGGATAAACCATGCCTAATACATGCTATTCGGCTCAATTCTTGCCCGACTCACAGCCTTTGCGACTATTGGGTCGTGAGGCAAGTGGCTAAAGGAGGACACGCCGTACTCGCAGGCACACCCAATCACATAGAAGAATCCTCGGGTGAAGATGAGGTAATGATTATTTACGAGACCTTTACATCCAACAACCAGCGCAAGCAGGCCCTCCAGGAAATCAATTCCATCCGGCAAGTGCCAACTCGTGATGCATGGATAGACACACCAATCACATTCAATCATAAAGATCAGATGAGGTCGGCCTCGAACAGGTGCCCTACCGCACAGGTCCTCGACCCAATCGTGGGCAACTGCCGTCTTCGGAAGGTCCTCATGGACGGAGGCAACAATTTAAACCTAATATATGTAGACACTTTGTATATAATGCAAATCGATAAATCGCACATATAACAGAGCACCACCACCTTCAAAGGTATCATACTTGTGCGAGAAGCATGTTGTAGCACAAAGATTACCTTAGATGTGATCTTCGAAATGCCGAATAATTACCGATAAAAGAAATTATGTTCCACATTGCCCCTTTTAAGAGTGGATATAATGCCCTCCTGGAACGGGACGCCTTCTCCAAATTCCAAGCAGCACCACACTGCAGGTACATGAAGCTCAAAATGTCGGGCCCAAATAGGATCATTACCACCTCGAGTGACCCCGATGGAGCACTCCAGGACAAAAGCAAAACGACTTCACTCGCCCTCGAATCACAATCTGAAGCCCTTGCGACCAAGGAACTAACCACATTACGGGCCGAAGTTGACCGAGATGATGTTATCCTCGACAAATGGCCAGAATGTACCTCATTCAAGCTAGCAGATGAAATAGTTAAATTTCAAGTACATCACAAAAACCCAACCAAAACAACGTCCATATGGGCAAACCTCAGACCTGAGGTTGTTGAGGCTCTCTGCAATTTCCTTAGGGAAAATTGGGATATATTCGCCTCGCACCCTTCAGACATGCCAGGGATACCCCGCAGGCTCGCGGAGCACAACTTAAACATACTAAAGGGCTATACACCCGTCAAACAAGCACTTCGATGCTTTTCAGAACCCAAGCGTCAAGCAATGTGGGAGGAACTTGCCAAACTCCTAGAAGCCGGGTTCATCCAAGTCATAAAACACCCTGACTGGCTTCCAATCTGGTCATGGTACCAAAGAAGGTTAGGTCCTGGCGTCTGTGTGTCGATTTCAAAGACCTCAAAAGGCCTGCCCCAAGGACCCCTTCCCTCTACCGTGAATTAACCAGATATTGGATGCCAGAGCTAGACACGATTCACTGTGCTTTCTAGACGCCTATTCAGGATACCATCAAATAAAGATGAAAGAACCTGACCAGGCGACGACAACATTTATCACACCTTACGGGCCATTCTGTTTTAACACAATGCCCTTCAGACTAAAGAATGTCGGTGCCACATACTAGCGCATGATTCAATCCTGCTTGGAAAAACACATTAGGAAAACCTTCGAGGCCTACGTCAACGATGTGGTTATCAAAACCAAGCATGTCGGACAATTGGTAGACAACCTCCGCGACACATTTGCCAGCCCGCGGGAGTACCAAATTAATCTCAATCTAGAGAAATGTGTCTTTAGAGTTCCACCCGGCAAACTGCTCGGCTTCATCATATCTAACCGAGGAATTGAAGCCAACCTGGCAAAAATACGAGCCTTGGATCACTTAGAGATACCAACCGAGCTCAAACATGTACAAAAACTAGTGGGTTGCATGGCATCACTAAGTCGCTTTATCTCAAGACTTGGGGAGAAGGCCTTACCGTTGTATAGGCTGTTAAAACAAACAAAGACTTTCAAATGGACCAAGGAGGTCGCGGCAGCCCTAAAAGACATCGAAGCCCTCCTCGCCACTAACTTCATCTTAGCAGCGCCAGGTATATGTGTGCCAATGATATTATACATCTTGGCCACAAACTAGCTGGTCAGCACAGTACTCGTGGTCGAACGAGATATGGAGGGTCACCAGTTCCAGGTCCCAAATCCCGTTTACTATGTCTCCAAGGTCTTAACCCTGTGCAAGACACGCTATCCTCACTATCAAAAGATTGCCAACACTGTTTTTATGGCATCACGGAAACTTCAACACTACTTTCAAGAGTGCTAGGTAATCGTGGCATCCGATGTCCCATTAAGTGACATAATTAATAACAAGCATGCAATAGGGCATATAGCCAAATGTGCCATAGAGCTCCTACCCTTTGAAATCACTTACCGACCACGCTGAGCTATTAAATCTCAGGTGTTGGCCGACTTTGTGGCCAAATGGATGGAGGCCGAACTCCCTCAAGAGCACAACACCTATATGCATTGGACCTTGTATTTTTATAGTTCCAAAATGCTTGCTGGCCTAGGGGCTGGTGTAGTGCTTACGTCGCCCACGGGAGACAATATTCGGTATGCGCTACAAATTATGTACACTGACTCCAATAACATGGCCGAATACGAATCCCTGTTACATGGATTCCGGATAGCAGTCTCCATGGGCGTCAAATGCCTAGAGGTACGAGGTGATTCCGACCTCGCCATCTGATATCTACTACGCAACTTTATTCTTGTAAACTCATGTTGGGCCTCCAAGTGCAGAGTTTTGTAGGACAATAGCAATTTTCCCTCAAGTGGATGACCTAAGGTTTATCAATATGTGGCAGGCGTAGGATGAAGATGGTCTCTCTCAAACAACCCTGCAACCAAATATAAGAAATCTCTTGTGTCCCCAACACACCCAATACAATGGAAAATTGTATAAGTGCACTAGTTCGGCGAAGAGATGGTGATAAAAGTGTAATATGTATGGTAGAAATATATTTTTATAATCTGAATAAATAAAAACAGCAAGGTAGCGAACGATAAAAGTGAGCACAAATGGTATTGCAATTCTTAAAAATGAAGCCTAGGGTCCGGACTTTTGCTAGTGCAATCTCTCAACAATGCTAATCTAATTGGATCATATAACCATCCCTCAACGTGCGATGAAAAATCACTTCAAAGTTCCTATCTAGCGGACAATATAAGAAGAAATTTCTTGTAGCTATTCTTTCCAATCGATCTATCCAAGAGTTTGTATTAAAATAACACCAAGTTATTGTTTCTGATCAATCTATCAAGAGTTCATACTAAAATAACCCCAAGTTATTCTTTTCGATCGATCTATCAAGAGTTCGTACTAAAATAACACCAAAGCAAATTCAGATACATAATACTCAATCCAACACAAAGAACCTCAAATAGTGCCCCAAGATTTCTACCGGAGAAACAAACAACGAGAACATGTATCAACCCCTATGCACAGATTACCCCAATGTCACCTCGGGAATCCATGAGTTGAGTGCCAAAACATATCTCAAGTGGATCAATATAATATCCCATTGTCACCACGGGTATTCATATGCAAGACATATATCAAGTGCTCTCAAATCCATAAAGATATTCAATCTTATAAGAATGAAATCTCAAAGCAAAAACTCAATTCATCACAACAATATAGAGAGGGGAAAACACCGTATGATCCAACTATATTAACAAAGCCCATGATACATCAAGATCGTGCCATCTCAAGAACACGAGAGAGAGAGATTTAACACATAGCTACTAGTACAAACCCTCAGCCCCAAGGGTGGACTACTCCCTCCTCATCATGGTGGCCGCCGGGATGACGAAGATGGCCTCTGATGATGATTTCCCCCTCCGACAGGGTGCTAGAACAGGGTCCAGATTGGTTTTTCGTGAATACAAAGGCTTGCGGTGGCGGAACTTCCGATCTAGAGTTATTTCTGATGGTTTCTCTATTTATAGGATTTTTTAGCGTTGGAATCATGCGAAGATGGGCCTCGAGGTGGGCACAACCCACCTGGGAGCGCCTGGGCCTCTTGGTGCACCCAGGTGTCTTGTGCTCACCTCCTTCACCTTTTGGTCCTCTCATGAAGCTTCTAGTGCCTCTTTTGTTCAAAAAAAATCGTCAAAAATTTCCGTTGCATTTGGAGAACTTTTATTTCTGCACAAAAAACAACACCACGGTAGTTCTGCTGAAAACAACGTCAGTCCTGGTTAGTTCCATGCAAATCATATGAAAACCATATAAAATTGTCATAAACATGGCATGAATACATCATGAATTATAGATACGTTGGAGATGTATCAGCATCCCCAAGCTTAATTCCTGCTCGTCCGCCAGTAGGTAAATGATAAAACAAATAATTTATGAAGTGTAAATGCTAGCAAAGTGCATAAGTTTGATCAATGATAATTTCAATCACTTTTCCTAGCATCATAACAACAACTCTTTCTCATAAAACTCATCATGATAAAGTAGCAACCAATTCACATGTTAAGGTTCATACAATGAATTCTCTTGAAACTCAACAACCTACATTCTTATTCACCAAACAATTGCAATTCAACTTATTCAACAGAGTCTAAGTAAGAGCTCCACATACTCAATCATCATATAGTCTTCTATGATTGCTAGTACTAAGAGCTTATTTTTAGAACAAATGGCATCCATCGAACATAGACAAAGATAGGGGCTTAATGTTTCGCCTCCCAACTCATTTATCATAGAGATAGTTGTAAACAATAATAAATCATGATCAAATATATTTGATTCTTGCCAACTAGAGAATAATCGAGGTTGAAATGAGAATGCATACTATTGACTCTTGCATAAAAGTAAATAATGAAAAGTAAAAGATAGGTCCTTAGCAGAGGGAAGCATAGGTTCTCATGCATGTTTTATTTTTGGATGCCTAAACTCTTAATGCAAAGGAAAGTCACATTATATTTCCCCTTATGATAGCAACCTTTATTATGCAGTATGTCGCTTTTACTACTTTTCCATCACAAGTTCGTACGACGCTCAGTTTTCCCTTACAATAAAAGGTCAAACAAATTTAGGAGCAATTTGTATTGCTTTATTGCACCGATGACAACTTACTTGAAGGATCTTACTCAATCCATAGGTAGACACTCATGGCAAGAAACTGAGTTTAAGGGCTTTTGGATGCACAAGTAGTATCTCCACTTAGTGCGAATTTTTGGCTAGCAAAAGATTCTAAGCAAACACCACATGTTGGAGGATCCATAACAATATAACTTCTATGCAAATATACACAACCATAACTCAGTACGTTGTCTTCCTTGTCCAACTTCAACTAATTTGCTCAAGTTTGAAAATAATTAATGGGTATTCACAATCATAGAAGATGTCCAAGATAATATATTTGCATGTGAAAGTTCTCTTCCTTATACTAATCATTCATAAATTGCTTGTATGACCAATATTGTGATTGTCAAGCTTCAAAAGATTTCACTTTCTAAACCCAATGTGAAGCTACTACTAGGCATGATATGAACATATAAATTCAACTTCATGACATTTAATTCATTCAACAATTCACTCATAGGATATAAGTGAAGCACAAGAGTAAATGACAAACTACTCCAAAAAGATATAAGTGAATATCAAGCGACTCATGTAAATGGGTAGCTATTTGAGGACTATCCTATATTTAAAAACCTTCAAATCTAAGTATTTTATTAAAACAACAAGAAAAACAAAATAAAATAAAATTCTAAGAATAGCACACATCATGTGAAGAAGCAAAAACTTAGGCTCAACCGAAGCTAACCGATAATTGTTGATGAAGAAATGTGGGATGCTTAGCGGGGCATCCCCAAGCTTAGATGCTTGAGACTTATTGAAATATTAACTTGGGATGCCTTGGGCATCTCCAAGCTTGAGCTCTTGTGTCTCCTTCATTCCTTTTATATTATAGTCTCCCTAAATCTTAAAAGCTTCATCCACACAAAACTCAACAAGCACTCCTGAGATAAGTTAGTATAAATAAATGCAAAGACTTATCATTATCTACCGCAACAAATCACTAAAATTATAATTTAACATTGCATAATAAATTCCTCAGCATATTTAATACTCCTATCCTCAAATAGAATCATTAAACAAGCAAACATATGCGGACAATGCAAACATAACAACAATCTGTCTAAACAGGAAAGTCTGTGAAGAATGCAAGAAGATCCAAACTTCTCTAACTCCAAAACTTTTGAAAACTTACCAAACTGTAGAAAATTTATCATATCTTAGTTTGCAAAAAGATTCAACATTTTATTGCATTCTTAATTTTCTCAAGAATTCACGCAATAGCATGCAACTTTCTGTTTTCAAACATCCACATATAGACTTGCAAAATAGGCATGGCAAAGGCTGTACTTGACATTTTTATTGAAATAAAAGACACAAAACATTATCTAAATAACAGAAATAAAATACAAACAAAATAAAATGACACTCCAAGCAAAACACATATCATGTGACCAATGAAAATATAGCTCCAAGTGAGGTTACCTACAATTTTGGAGACGAAAGAGGGGATGCCTTCCAGGGCATCCCCAAGCTTAGTTGCTTGGATCTTCCTTGTATATTACCTTGGGGGTGCCTTGGGAATCCTCAAGCTTAGGGTGTTGTCACTACTTATCCTCCTCATATCGGCATCTCACCCAAAACTTGAAAACTTCAATCATACGAAACTTAATGGAACTTCATGAGATGCGTTAGTATGATAAAGAGCAAACCATTCAATTTGGTACTGTCCAGACAAGATTCATAATTTTTTTCACACAATGCCTACTGTACCCTATCATTTCTACAATTTATTGGAGCAATATAAGCCATAGAAACTAGAAAACAAGCAAACTATGCATTGAAAACAGAATCTGCCAAAAACAAAAGAGTTTGTAATGATTTGGACAAGGACCATACTTCTACAACTCTAAAAATTCTGAAAAATTAGGAAAACATAGGTAATTTGTATATAAATCATATGTAAACATATTCATATCAAAAGCACATTCCAGTTAATTTTGAAAATTCCTAGATAGAGCGCAAAAGTTTCTGTTTTTGCACAGAATTAAGTCAACTATCATGCACACTATCCCAAAGGCTTTACTTGGCACTTTATTGAAACAAAAGCAATAAAACATGATTACTACAGTATCTTAATCATGTTAACACACAAAAACAATAGGTCATAGTGTTGGGTTGTCTCCCAACAAGCGCTTTTCTTTAATTCCTTTTAGCTAGGCATGATGATTTCAATCATGCTCGCATAAAAGTAAGGAAATGAAACATAACATGAGCACCATGAATCATATGACTAGCACATTTAAGTCTAACCCACTTCCTATGCATACGTATTTTGTGAGCAAACAAATTATGGGAGCAAGAATCAACTAGCATAGGAAGGCAAAACATGCAATACCTCAAAACTTTCAACATAAAGAGAGGAAACTTGATATTATTGAAATATGTAGAAGCATATGTTCCTCTCTCATAATAATTTTTAGTAGAATCATGAATGAATTCAAAAATATAGCTATCACATAAAGCATTCTTTTCGTGATGCATAAGCATAGAAATTTTGCTACTCTCCACATAAGAAAATTTATTCTCATGAATAGTAGTGGGAGCAAACTCAACAAACTAACTATCATGAGACACTTGATTGGCATGATCAATTTGAGCATTAAAATCATGATGAAAAGTTTCATGGTTATCATTATTCTCTATGTCATCATCATAATCATCATAAATACGAGGCATGCTACCATTATAACAAATTTGCACATAAAATCTTGGGGGACTAAAAATATCATCTTCATCAAACATAGATCCCCAATCTTATGGTTTTGCGTATCATTAGCATCATGGATATTCAAAGAATTCATACTAACAACGTTGAAATCATGCTCATCATGTATGCCAAACAATTTATTGAATTCTTCTTCTCTCAATTGAGAAATTTTTTCCTTTCCATCATTTTCAGGAAAGACATGATAAAGACGAATAATATGAGGCAACCTCAATTCATTTTTTTTGTAGTTTTCCTTTACAAAACCAAACTAGTGTTAAAACAAGAAACTAAAAGATTTGATTGCAAGATCTAAAGATATACCTTAATGCACTCACCTCCTCGGCAACGGCGCCAGAAAATAGCTTGATGTTTACTACGCAAATTTATTCTTGTAGACTCATGTTGGGCCTCCAAGCGCAGGGTTTTGTAGGACAGTAGCAGTTTTCCCTCAAGTGGATGACCTAAGGTTTGTCAATCCGTGAGAGGTGTAGGATGAAGATGGTCTCTCTCAAACAACCCTGCAACCAAATACAAGTAATCTCTTGTGTCCCCAACACACCCAATACAATGGCAAATTTTATAGGTGCACTAGTTCGGCGAAGAGATGGTGATAAAAGTGTAATATGGATGGTAGAAATATTTTTTTATAATCTGAATAAATAAAAACAGCAAGGTAGCGAAAGATAAAAGTGAGCACAAACGGTATTGCAGTGTTAAAAAATGAGGCCTAGGGTCCATACTTTTGCTAGTGCAATCTCTCAACAATGCTAATCTAATTGGATCTTATAACCATCCCTCAATGTGCGATGAGGAATCACTCCAAAGTTACTATCTAGCGGAGAACATAAGAAGAAATTGTTTGTAGCTATTCTTTCCAATCAATATATCCAAGAGTTCTTATTAAATTACACCAAGTTGTTCTTTCCAATCGATCTATCAAGAGTTTGTACTAAAATAACACCAAGTTATTCTTTCCGATCGATCTATCAAGAGTTTGTATTAAAATAACACCAATGCGAATTCAGATTCATAATACTCAATCCAACACAACCTCAAAGAGTGCCCCAAGATTTCTACCAGAGAAACAAAAGACGAGAACGTGCATCAACCCCTATGCATAGATTACCCCAATGTCACCTCGGGAATCCGCGAGTTTAGTGCCAAAACATATCTCAAGTAGATCAATATAATACCCCATTGCCACCACGGGTATTCATATGCAAGACATCGCTAATTATTTCTTTATGTATTGTATCTGCGTCAGTATTTCCCTGAGGATTAATGGATGATCTAGTACAATGAAGGTAGGTATTTCCCTCATTTGTGAAACCAAGTTTATCAACCCGACGCAAAAAGAACAAATACTTGCAACCCGACGCAAAAGAGGGGTTGTCAATCCCTCTCAGGTAAAAGATTGGTAAAGTGATAGATTGGTAGATGCAAATAAGATAAAGGCAGATAAAATGTATTTTTGGGGTTTTGATAATATAGATCTTGAAATAAAAGATGCAAATAAATAAAAAGGCAAATAGCAATATAGATCTGAAGATATATGATGAGAAAATAGACCCGGGGCCCGTAGATTTCACTAGTGGCTTCTCTCGAGAAAATAGCATACGATGGGTAAACAAATTACTGTTGGGCAATTGATAGAACTTCAAATAATTATGACGATATCCAGGAAATGATCATTATATAGGCATCACGTCCAAGATTAGTAGACCGACTCCTGCCTACATCTACTACTATTACTCCACACATCGACCTCTATCTAGCATGCATCTAGTGTATTAAGTTCATGGGGAAACCGAGTAACGCAATAAGAATGATGACACGATGTAGACAAGGTCTATTCTTGTAGGAATATACCCCATCTTGTTATCCTTAATAGCGACAATCAATACATGTCTTGCTGCCCCTTCTGTCACTGGGAAAGAACACCACATGATCAAACCCATCACAAATTAAAGCACCTCTTCCCATGGCAAGAAAACTTGATCTAGTCGGCCTAACTAAACCAAAGATTCGAAGAAGAAATATGAGGCTATAAGTAATCATGCATATAAGAGATCAAATAAACTCAAATAATTTTCATGGATAAAAAGATCTGATCATAAACTCAAAGTTTATCGGATCCCAACAAACACACCGCAAAAAGAGTTACATCAAATACATCACCAAGAGGCCATTGTATTGAGAATCAAAAGAGAGAGAGAGGAAGCCATCTAGCTACTAACTATGGACCCGTAGGTCTACAATGAACTACTCACGTATCATCGGAGAGGCACCAATGAGGATGATGAACCCCTCCGTGATGGTGTGTAGATTGGATCTGGTGTTTTTGGAACTTGTGGTGGCCGGAATTGTGTTTCGTTGACTCCCCTAGGGGTTTTGGACTTTCAAGGTATTTATAGAGCAAATAGGCGGTGCGGGAGGCGGACAAGGTGGGCAAAACCCACCAAGGCGCGCCCAGGTGGGTTGTGCTCCCGTCGGAGCCCCCGTCTGGTACTTCTTTGGCCCAACAGGTGTCTTCTGGTCCAGAAAAATTCTTTAATTTTTTTGCTGCGTTTGGACTCTGTTTGGTACTGATATTCTGCGAAGTAAAAAACAAGCAAAAAACAACAACTAGCATTGGGTACTATGTCAATAGGTTAGTCCCAAAAAATGATATAAAGTTGCTATAAAATGGTTGTAAAATATCCAAGCATGATAATATAACAGCATGGAACAATAAAAAATTATAGATATGTTGGAGACGTATCAGCATCCCCAAGCTTAATTTTTGATGATAAAGACGTGTCATCCTCGAGTAGGTAAATGATAAAGACGGAATTTTTGATGTGGAATGTTGCCTGTCATGTTCATCACATTCTTTTCTTTTATAGCATGGACATATGAAATTTTATATGGTTCAAGGCAATAGTCTAGTTTTGAGATGAAGATTTCAATACTCAAGCATATCTAGAAGCAACCATGTCTTTCAAAATATCAACACTAAAGCAAGTTATCCCTAGCCCATCATGCTCAATCATTTATCCATTCATGAAACACACTCGCATATTAGCTACATCCAATGCTCAAGTACGATCATAGTGCCCCTTAGTTGGTGCTTTATAAGAGAAGATGGAGAGCCAAGAAAAATAAAAATTGCATAAAGTAAAAAAGAAAGGCCCTTCACAGAGGGAAGGAGGGATTTGTAGAGGTGCCAGAGCTCAAAGCGAAAAAGAGAGATACAAACATTTTGGGTGGCATACTTTTCCCATGAACGAAAACACCCGACTAATTCCCAACACTTTCCATGCTAGATATATCATAGGGGGTTCCCAAACATAAAATAATGTTTATTCCTTTTTCCACCATTCTTTCACAATCCATGGCTAGCCGTATCCACGGGTGCCCGCCATACCAACACTTTCCAAGGAATTTATTATTTGATCACATAAAATAATTTTCATTTCGGGACTGGGCATCCTTGATACCTTTGCCATACTCTCGTGCAATGACAAGTGAATAAACACTCATCTTGAGAATAACACATCTAGCATGGAAAATATTGGCCACCCTGTGCCTCTTCATGAGCGGTACGAGCACACAAAAAGGAAATTATTTTGAAAATATAGAGATGGCACATACAAATTTGCTTAGAACACCGCGGGAATACTGCATGTAGGTAGGTATGGTGGAGTCATATGGCAAAACTAGGTTTAAGGATTTTGGATGCACAAGTAGTATTTCTACTTAGTACAAGTGAAGGCTAGCAAAAAGATTGAGAAGCATCCAACCAAGAAACGAAAAATCACATAACCGAGCATTAAGCATAACTAACACTGAATAATGCACCACAAGTAGGATGTAATTTCATTGCATAACCATTGACTTTTGTGCTTGCATAGGGAATCACACACCTTAACACCAATATTCTTATAAAGCATAATTACTCATCAACATGACTCACATATCACTATCATCATATCTGAAAACTATTACAAAGAATCAAGTTTAATTTGTCCATTGATCTTCATGAATTGTTTTATTATATCCCTCTTGAATATCTATCACTTTGGGACTATTTTCATACGTTTCAATTGCTTTTTGACAAGCTCAAACAAATTTAAGTGAAGAACATGAGCATACAAATTCTCATGTCTCAAAATAATATAAGTGAAGCATGAGAGAATTTATTCAAAAATACTAACTCAAATAGATGTAAGTGAAGCATGATAGCATTTCTTCAAAAATATTAAATCACACGTGCTCAAAAAAGATATAAGTGAAGCACTAGAGCAATTCCACAGCTCAAAAAATTTAAGTGAAGCATAAAGAGCAATTCTAACAAATCATAGCATAATTTTGGCTCTCTCAAATGGTTGTGTACAACAAGGATACTTGTGATAAACTAAAAATAAAAACAAGCATAGACTCATATAATACAAGACGCTCCAAGAAAACTCATGATATGTGACGAATAAAAATATAGCTCCAAGTAAAATATCGATGGTCGTTAGAAGAAAGAGGGGATGTCACTCGGGGCATCCCCAAGCCTAGTTGCTTGTTCATCCTTGAATACTATATTGGGGTGCCATGGGGCATCCCCATGCTTAGGATCTTGCTTCTCCTTATTCCTTCATTGACCGTGATCTCAACCAAAATTTGAAAACTTCAATCACATAAAACTTAATAAAACCTTCATGAGATCCGTTAGTATAAGAAAGCAAATCACTACTATAAGTACTGTTGCAAACCCATTCATATTTATTTTTTCATTATATCTACACTATTATAACTTTGCTATGGCTTATACCCCCCGATAAAGTCCATAGATTCATCAAAATAAGCACACAAGGAAAAGAAAACAAAATCCATCAAGAACAGAACGGTCTGTAGCAATCTAAAAACTTTGTATACTTCTGTAACTCCAAAAATTCTTAAAATTTTGGAAAATGTGGGAAATTTTTATATCAATCTTTTGTAACAAACTCATTGCAAAATCATGTTTCTGTCATTTATGAAAATTATTTTACTAAGTACAAAACTTTTTGTTTTTCAACAAGATCGAATCAACTATCACCAAACATGATCCCAAAGGCTTAGCTTGGCACAAACACTAATTAAAACATAAATGCAAAATTGAAACAGAGGCATAATTGTGCAAACACTCAAGAAAAAATGAAGAAGGCAAAAATAAACTTTATTCATTGGGCTGCCTCCCAACAAGCACTATCGCTTTACGCCCCTAGCTAGGCATAAAGCATAGATTCAAGTATTGCCATCTTTAGTTCTTGATTCATATGGTGGCTTAATTCTTGTTCTAGGGAAGTGTTCCATACCCTTAGTGGAATATGAAATTTAATATTGCCTTCTTTCATATCAATCACGACACCTATAGTGCGTAAAAACGGTCTACCAAGTATAATTTGGCAAGACGGATTGCAATCAATATCAAGAACAAAATCTATGGGCACATAATTCCTATTTGAAAGAATAAGAACATCATTAATTCTACCCAAAGGCTTTTTAATAGTAGAATCTGCCAAGTGCAAATTTAAAGAACACTCTTCAATATCGGTAAGACCAAGCACATCACATAAAGATTTCGGAATTGTGGAAACACTAGCACCCAAATCACATAAAGCAAAAAACTAATAATTCTTTATCCTGACTTTGATGGTAGGTTCCCATTCATTATGTAATTTTCTAGGAATTGAGATCTCTAATTCCAATTTTTCTTCCAAAGCTTTCATCATTGCATCTACGATATGTTTAGTAAAAGCTTTATTTTGTTCATAAGCATGGGGTGAATTTATCATGGATTGCATCAAGGAAATACATTCAATCGAAGAGAAACTATCATAATTAAAGTCTTTGTAATCCAAGAGAGTGGGCACATCACTAGTTAAATTTTTGATCTCTCCAAACCCACTTTTATCAATTTTTTCATCAAGATTTTCACCCTCCAAATTACCGGGACGCTTCTAGCTAAAGTTGACTCTTCTCCAGTCCCTTTATCATCAATTTTAATCTTAACAAACAAGGAATCAATAGAAGAAACACCAATTACTTTAAGATCTTCATCATTTTTATGAAAGCAATCACTTGTAAACGCTCTTTCCAAAAATTCTGTTTTAGCTCTAAGCATAGCGGTTCTTTTCTTACTTTCATCCATAGAAACATATAAAGCTTTAATTGATTCCTCAACCTTGGGTACAACAATTTTCATCTTGAGATTTTCTACATCATGAGAAATTCTATCAATGCTTCTAGACATATCATCAATCTTATTCAACTTTTTTCTACCGTATTAGTGAAAACCTTTTGAGCATTGATAAATTCTTTAATATTATTCTCAAGATCAGAGGTGTTCCTATTATTATTATTATTATTATTATTATTGTTATTATTATTATTATTATTATCATTATTATTATTATTAGAAGGATTACCATAGGAACCACCAAAATTATTAGAGGAATTTCCAGGAAAAGGCCTAGGATTAAAATTACCTCTATAAGCATATTGATTATTAAAATTGTTACGCGGGACAAAATTCACACCTATGGGATCACTATTTTGATCAATCAAAGTAGACAAAGGCACATCATTAAGATCAATAGGAGTATTTTATTAGCAACCAATTTCATAAGAGCATCAACTTTTTCACTCAAAGTACTAATTTCTTCAACCGAATTAACTTTTTTACTAGTAGGAGTTCTTTTGGTATGCCATTGAGAATAATTTGACATAATATTATCAAGCAATTTAGCAGCTTCACCCAAAGTAATTTCCATAAAAGCACCACCCATGGCGGAATCTAAAAGATTTTTAGAAACAAAGTTCAATCCCGCATAATTTTTTTGTATGACCATCCAAAGATTTAAACCATGAGTAGGACAATTTCTTAGCATCAATTTCATTCTTTCCCGAGATTGTGCAACATGTTCATGATCAAGTTGCTTAAAATTCATAATTTGGGTTCTAAGAGAAATAATTTCGCCGTTGAAAAATACTTAGTAATGAAAGCATCTTTGCATTTATCCCAAGAATCGATAATATTGTGAGGCAAAGAAGAAAACCAAATTTTGCATGATCTCGCAAAGTAAACGGAAATAATTTCAACTTCACAATATCATTGTCCACATCTTTTTTATTTTGCATATCTAATAATTCCACGAATGTGTTAAGATGGGACGCGACATCCTCATTAGGAGTACTGGAAAATTGATCTTTCATGACAAGATTCAACAAAGCAACATTAATATCACAAGATTCCGCACTAGTGGCGGGAGGAGCAATCAGACTGCTAATAAAATCATTATTATTGGTATTGGAAAAATCACACAACTTGGTGTTTTCTTGAGTCATCGTGACTACGCAAACAAGATTTCACACAAAAACAGATCTGACGAGAGAAACGGCGAACGAAAAAGAGGGCGAATAAAATGGAAATTTTTTGTGAAGTGGGGGAGATGAAAACGAGAGGCAAATGGCAAATAATGTAAATTGCAAGGAGATGAGATTTGTGATTAGGAACCTGATAGATGTTGATGATGTCTCCCCGGCAACAGCGCCAGAAATTCGCACGTTGACGGGAGACTACCTTGACTTGATCCTCCCCGGCAAGGGTGCCAGAAAATTTCCTACTAATCCTTTCTTTATGTATTGTATCTACGTCAGTATTTTCCCCGAGGATTAAGGGATGATGCAGTACAACGAAGGTAGGTATTTCCTCAGTTGTGAAACCAAGGTTATCGACCCAGTAGGAGAACCTAGCAACACTATGTAAACGGTACCTACACACAAAGAACAAATACTTGCAACCCATCGCAAAAGAGGGGTTGTCAATCCCTCTCGAGTAAAAGATTGGTAAAGTGATAGATTGGTAGATGCAAATAAAATAAAGGCAAATGAAATTCAGCGAGGTATTTTTGGGTATTTGATAATATAGATATGAAAATAAAAGATGCAAATAAATAAAAAGGAAAATAGCAATATAGATATGAAGAATGTATGATGAGATTATAGACCCCGGGCCGTAGATCTCACTAGTGGCTTCTCTCGAGAAAATAGCATACGGTGGGTAAACAAATTACTGTTGGGAAATTGAAAGAACTTCAAATAATTATGACTATATCCAGGCAATGATCATTATATAGGCATCACGTCCAAGATTAGTAGATCAACTCCTACTTGCATCTACTACTATTACTCCACACATCGACTGTTATCCAGGATGCATCTAGTGTATTAAGTTTATGGAGAAATGGAGTAATGCAATAAGAAGGATGACATGACATAAACAAGATCTATTAATGTAGGAATAGACCCCATCTTGTTATCCTTAATAGAAACGATCAATACGTGTCTTACTGCCCCTTCTGTCACTGGGAAAGATCACCACACGATCAAAACCATCATAAAGCACCTCTTCCCATGGCAAGTAGAATCGATCTAGTCGGCCTAACTAACCAAAGATTCGAAGAAGAAATATGAGGCTATAAGTAATCATGCATATAAGATATCAAAGAAACTCAAATAACTTTCATGGATAAAAAGATCTGATCATAAACTTGAAGTTCATCAGATCCCAACAAACACACAACAAAAAGAGTTACATCAAATTGATCTCCAAGAGACCATTGTATTGAGAATCAAAAGAGAGAGAGAGGAAGCCATCTAGCTACTAACTACGGACCCGTGGGTCTACAATGAACTACTCACGCATCATTGGAGAGGCACCAATGAGGATGATGAACCCCTCTGTGATGGTTTCTAGATTGGATCTAGTGTTTCTAGAACTTGCGTCTGCTAGAGTTGTGTTTCGTCGACTCTCCTAGGGTTTTTGGACTTTCAGGGTATTTATAGAGCAAAGAGGGGGTGTGGGAGGCGGCCAAGGTGGGCCCAACCCACCAGGGCACGCCTAGGCCCCCAAGCGCGTCCAGGTGGGTTGTGCTCCCCTTGGAGATCCCCTCTAGTACTTCTTTGGCCCAAAAGGTGTCTTCTGGTCCAGAAAATTCTCCAAAAAGTTTCGCGGCGTTTGGACTCTGTTTGGTACTAATATTCTGTGAAGTAAAAAACAAGAAAAAATAACAACTGGCACTGGGCACTATGTCAATAGGTTAGTACCAAAAAATGATATAAAGTTGCTATAAAATGATTGTAAAACATCCAAGAATGATAATATAACAGCATGGAACAATAAAAAATTATAGATACGTTGGAGACGTATCAGACATATATCAAGTTCTCTCAAATCCATAAAAATATTCAATCCTATAAGAACAAAATTTCAAAGGGAAAACTCAATTCATCACAACAAGATAGAGATGGAGAAACACCATAATCCAATTATATTAACAAAGCCCACGATACATCAAGGTTGTGTGGGATGATGAAGATGGCCTCCGGTGATGATTTCCCCCTCTGGCAGGGTGCCGGAACAGGGTCCAGATTGGCTTTTCGTGGATACAGAGGCTTGCGGCGGCGGAACTTCCGATCTAGGGTTATTTATGATGGTTTCTCTATTTATAGGATTTTTCAGCGTTGAAATCACGCGAAGATGGGCCTCGAGGTGGGCACAACCCACCTGGGTGTGCCTGGGCCTCCTAGCGTGCCCAGGTGTCTTGTGATCACCTCCTTCACCTTCTGGTCCTCCCATGAAGCTTCTAGTGCCTCTTTTGTTCCAAAAAAAATCGTCAAAAAGTTTCGTTGCATTTGGAGAACTTTTTTTGCACAAAAAACAACACCACAGTAGTTCTGCTGAAAACAACGTCAGTCCGGGTTAGTTCCATGCAAATCATACCAAAACCATATAAAATTGCCGTAAACATGGCATGAATACTTCATGAATTATAGATATTTTGCAGACATATCACCATCTCACAAGTCAATGGCGAATTTGACCCAAAGGACCCGAAGATGACAGCTTACCAGAATGCCATCTTAAAAATCTCGGCGAGGTTGGAGGGGCTTGAATTCCATCACATACCCTGAGATAGTAACCAGGCCATAGATATACTTGCCCGAATGGGCGCTAAGAGGGATCAAGTCCCAGACAACACCTTCCTCGAATGGCTCTTCAAGCCATCCGTAGTGTGGCAAGATGACAAGGGAACATCAGAATAGAAGGATGTAGGGCAACCTGCCCCGCCGAAGATGACGAGGGGCAAGACATAGTGGTTGGCTCAGTTATCTAGGAAACAGCCTCCGCATATGAAGTCATGGCAGTCATTGCACGTGGACCGAGCTGCTCCTCGCATACCTGCTCCATAAAGAGCTCCCCGAAGACCAAACCAACACAGGTCGGATTGTAAGGCAATCTAAAGCCTATAAGGTTCACAAGGGAGAACTCTATAAGTTAAGCACTACGGGCGTCCTCCTGCGATGTATATCCAAAGTGGAAGGAAGACTATTACTTCAGGAGATACACTCCGGCATGAGTGGACATCACGCCGCTGCTTGGACCTTGGTCAGCAAGGCTTTCCGAGCTTGTTTGTATTGGCCGACTGCGGGCGCCGATTCCTCCGTGTTAATACAGCGTTGCCCAAGCTGTCAGGTATTTGCCAAACAAAGCCACATACCCCCCGCAGTCCTCCGCACTATCTCTATCACCTGGCCTTTCGCGGTCTGGGGGGGCTTGATACGTCTCCAATGTATCTATAATTTTTGATTGTTCCATGCTAATATATTATCTCTTTTGGATGTTTTATATGCATTAATATGCCATTTTATATTATTTTTGGCACCAACCTATTAACCGAGAGCCTAGTGCTAGTTTCTATTTTTTAGTTGTTTTAGAGTTTCGCAGACAAGGAATACAAATGGAGTCCAAACGAAATGAAACTTTGGCGATGATCTTTCTTGGACCAAAAGCAAACCACGAGACTTGGAGATGAAGTCGGAGACGCAATGAGGCGGCCACGAGGGCGGAGGGCGCGCCCAGGGGGTAGGGAGAGCCCCCTACATTGTGGGCCCCTCGTGGGTCTCCTGACCTAGTTCCTTCACCTATATATACTCTTATACCCTGAAAAGATCCGGGGGAGCCACGAAACGACTTTTCCACCACCACAACCTTTTGTACCTGTGAGATCCCATCTAGGGGCCTTTTCCGGTGTCCTACCAGAGGGGGATTCGATCACAGAGGGCTTCTACATCAACACCATTACCCTTCCGATGAAGCATGAGTAGTTTACCACAGACCTAGGGGTCCATAGTTAGTAGCTAGATGGCTTCTTCTCCCTCTTTGATTCTCAATACCATGTTCCCCTTGATGTTCTTGGAGATCTGTTCGATGTAATATTATTTTGCGGTGTGTTTACCGAGATCCGATGAATTGTGGATTCATGACCAGATTATCTATGAATATTATTTGGTTCTTCGCTGAATTCTTATATGCATGATTTGATATCTTTGCAAGTCTTTTCGAATTATCGGTTTAGTTTGGCCTACTAGATTGGTTTTCCTTGCAATGGGAGAAGTGCTTAGCATTGGGTTCAATCTTGCAGTGTCCTTTCCCAGTGATTGTAGGGGCAGCAAGGCACGTATTGTATTGTTGTCATTGAGGATAAAATGATGGGGTTTTCATCATATTACTTGAGTTAACTCCTCTACATCATGTCTCCTTACTTAATGTGTTACTCCATTCTTTATGAACTTAATACTCTGGATGCATGCTGGATAGCGGTCGATGTGTGGAGTAATAGTAGTAGATGCAGAATCGCTTCGGTCTACTTGACATGGATGTGATGCCTATGTTCATGATCATTGCTTTAGATATCATCATAACTATGCGCTCTTCTATAAATTTCTTGGCAGTAATTTGTTCACCCACCGTATTATTTGCTATGATGAGAGAAGCCACTAGTGAAACCTATGGCCCCCGGATCTCTTTTCCATTATATTGAATCTCTTTACCATCATACTAGTTTCTGATCTACTATTTTGCAATCTTTTACTTTCCGATCTATAAACTAGAAATACCACAAATATTTACTTTACCATTTATCTATCTCTATTAGATCTCACTTTTGCAAGTAACCGTGAAGGGATTGACAACCCCTTTATCGCGTTGCGTGCAAGTTGTTGATTGTTTGTGCAGGTATTCGGTGACTTGTGCGTTTTCTCCTATTGGATTGATACCTTGGTTCTCAAACTGAGGGAAATACTTACTCTACTTTGCTGCATCACCCTTTCCTCTTCATGGGAAAAACCAACACAAGCTCAAGAGGTAGCAGGGCTAGACATGGTCGGCCCACTTAAGGGTGGATCAAGAAAACATAAATATTTACTTGTCATGGTAGACAAGTTTACTAAGTGGATTGAAGCAAAACCAGTTACCTCGGTCGGGGCCGTCCCTAATTGAGTTTATCTCGGGGCTGGTGTACCCTTACGGTATTTCGCATAGTCTGATAACAGACAATGGGACAAACTTCACGGCCAAAGAGGTCAAAGAATTGTGTGCAAAAATGGGCATCAAGCTTGACTACGCGTCCGTATATCACCTGTAGTCAAACATGCAAGTGGAACATGCCAATGGACTAATCCTCAGTGACATCAAGCCTAGGCTAGTACGCTCCCTTAAAGAAACAGACTGCAAATGGGTAGAGGAACTTGATTTTGTCTTATGGGGTTTGCGCACTGGTGTCTACTATGCAACCTTCTTCTTGTAGACTCGTGTTGGGCCTCCAAGCGCAGAGTTTTGTAGGACAGTAGCAAATTTCCCTCAAGTGGACGACCTAAGGCTTATCCATCCATGGTAGACGTAGGATGAAGATGGTCTCTCTCAAACAACCCTGCAACCAAATAACAAAGAGTCTCTTGTGCCCCCAACACACCCAATGTAATGGTAAATTGTATACGTGCGCTAGTTCAAGGAAGAGATGGTGATACAAGTGCAATATGGATGGTAGATATAGGTTTTTGTAATCTTAAAATATAAAAACAGCAAGGTAGAAAGTAACAAAAGTGAGTAAAAATGGTGTTTCAATGCTTGGAAACAAGGCCTAGGTTTCATACTTTCACTAGTGCAAATTCTCTCAACAATGATAACATAATTAGATCATATGGCAATCCCTCAACGTGCGACAAAAGTCACTCCAAAGTTCCTATCGCAGAGAACATAAGATGAAATTGCTTGAGAGGGTACGAAACCACCTCAAAGTTATTCTTTCCGATCAATCCATTGAGCTATTCCTATAAGTGTCACAAACAACCCTAGAGTTCGTAGTAAAATAACACCATATGACACACATCAATCAACCCCAATGTCACCTAGATACTCCAATGTCACCACAAATATTCGTGGGTCAATTATACAATATGCATCAAATAAATTCAGATTCATAATATTCAATCCAACACAAAATAACTTCAAGAGTGTCATGGGGAATCCACGGACACCTATAGGGCTACGAGCCCCTTTCTGGTTCGGTGGGGGGGGGGATAGCACATTGCACAAAGAGCGGAGGAGCATGAGACAACACGACAGAGATCACACGGGCAGTTTTTACCCAGGTTCGGGCCGCAGTGAGGCGTAAAACCCTACTTCTGCTTCGGTGGATTGATGGTGGAATATGGTGGAAAACTTAGCGCTCTTGCATGGGAGGGTTGCCTTGGGACGAGAACGGCTACGCGCGAATGAGTGCACAAGGGCCCGAATCCTTTCTATGGTTGCCATGGGCCTCCTTTTATAGATCAAGGGGTCACCACAATGGCAAATCAGTCATTATGCACTGATTAGATAGCAAATAGTGTTATCATACCTAACTCTGCAGGCTGATAGAGCACATTAAATGCGCTGCTCAATGTCACATCATAGCTTGCCCGACAGGCTCTACTGGGCCATTTCACCAGCTTGGCGCCTGCTTGTTCGACACGTCGTAGGACATGTGTTGCTTGTAGGTATTTTCTATAGGAAGTGGCTGCCATGTGGCATTTAGCGGCCACTTAGTCACCTTGGAGCTTGACACCGCACTGATCGATGACGTACATCGTGGTGAGGTGGTGCAGTGAAGTGCCTTGCCTTCGCTAGTCCCGGCAGGCCTGCCGGGATGATTCGGGGGGGGGGGGGGGGCTTGCTTCTAGGGATAACCTTGTCTCCAGTAGGATTGCCTGCCAGGCAGGGAAGGTTTTTCCCTTAGTAGTATCTTGTCCTTCTTGCTAGTCTTGGCTATCTTGATCTGTGCTTGGGTCCTTCAAGGGAATCAGTGCATCTTCCTTGAGTTGATCATGGTGTTGTGAACTTGTCCTCGTGCCTGTGCACAGTGTGGGCAACGGACCCAGGGTTTGTTGCACCGACAGAAGCCCCCGGACCTGGCACGAACACGCCGCTGGGCGTCATTGGGGTAGGCCCTAATTAGTGCACATGCAAGAGTGCTGAGGTGGCTTCGTCCCTTGAGATCTTCTTTGCTTCTTCATTATCTTGAGGCTGGGCGAGTTTCTGGTTTTTTTGCATGTCGCGTAACACCAATGGTGGTGGGACCATTCTTGTAATGACCCGTGAATGACTTTAAAGCATGGGTGGGTAACCGACAATTCACTCTTCCCACCACGCCCTTACCCTTAGCCACATATGCCACATGCATCAAGTGGGGTAGGTAATGGGGGCACGTGGTGCGGAGGGGTGTCAAGGCAGGGGCCCGGTGTTCTGGAATTGGTGGAGGAGGGCGGTGGTTACTCGTCGAGGAATCAGCCCCCAGCCCCCAGCTCGCCTATAAAAGGGGGAGCGGGGGAGGAGTGGAGGCATTCATCCACATTCCTCTCTTCCTCCATCTTGCTTCGTCTTGAGTATGCTGGAAGGGAGAGACCGAGGCCGGGCCCCGGGCCCAAGCTTGGATCTTTGCATGGACCTTAGGGGAGCGCTCGGGCAGCACGGTGGTAGCACCGGAGGTGGCGAGTCTGGTGCGTTTGTTGTCGGGCTGCCCGTAGCTTCAACTCTAGTGGGAGGCAACACAAATGACACCACGCTGAGGACCACAATGGGTGCAAGGCGCGATAGTCGGCTGTGGCCCATTTCTCCTTTCCCCGCAATGTCGAAGAGGGGTCGCAAGACGGTTTCGCCATTAGCAAAGGCAAATCTGAGCCCCCCTCAGCACCGTCTGGTTGTCGGGCAGGAGGGCTTTTTTGCTTCCACACACGCTTTCCGAACATGCGGTGATCTCTAAGGTCGGGACCATTGGGGACGACCATGCTCTCCGTGGAATTTCTCGGAGAGCACGGTGTTCGTCCCGGTTGTCGTGATGGGGTCTTCGGATGGTAGCGGTAGGGGGAGGGGGGTAGCGGAAACCCACGACACGCCAAGAACGGGGGCGATCGTTCCGACGAGTCATGTTTGCCGGTGACTCCGCCACCCCTGTCCGGGCTTCCTTCAGCGTCACCCTCTGTGCCTGCCCTCCGGTTTCTTGCTTCTTGTTGGGAAGCGGAGCCGCCCTGATCCTGGGGAGGTGCCGAATCCCACCCAGTCCCGCCCCCTGCCTCGTTGGTCCCTCCCTGTAGGAGATGGACAAGGGCAAAGGCATCATGGGGCACTTATCTTTTTTCAATCTTAAATCTGTAGGCACTTGCCAAATTTTAGTTCAAATAATGTAATCTCTCGAATCCATGTTTGTACCCTGTAAGGTTTGTACTTGTTTGAAGCATATGAATGAAAAAGATAAACCTTGTTGGGTACTCATGCATATATATGACCATGCATAGGTGGAATGCCTCCATATTTAAAACAAATGAGTTTCCCTGGCAGACTATCCTGCCGGTACCATCTATTTGGCTGCCGCGGAGCTAAGCTTGCTAGGAACAAATCGTAATGAGGGACTATCCCCCCGCCAACTTCTCTTCATCAAAGGTCACTGCGACCATCCTGACCGAAGCAATGTTTGAGTAAAAGGGTGGGAGCACCTAAGTTTCAAAAAGTGGCGAGCTTTTTCCTATGCACAAGTCTACACTTACAGAACACGTATGGACAAGGGATAGAACTTATCTGTTTGGCCTGCCAGAGATCGCAGTGCTCGCTTGTTTTCTCATCTCCTCTTGGGGATTGAATCAACGATAGGAGCCTGTAGATTATGCAGATGAAAATGATGCCAGATGCAACCTTATCTATATGAGGATGCTATGCTCATGATATGCTTATGCATGCATGCAACCTGTCGCCCCCCCCCAACACTTCAGTTATTTCTCTGTTGCTCAGGGTCTACACCTGGCTTTGTACAAGGGGTTACATGCAACTGAGGCAAGGCCTATACAGAAGGGTGGCTGCCGGGAAGGGCCCGACAGCTGTGCCTTATGGGTAGAACTTGCAGAGATGCTCAATATTCCACGAGTTCTGCAATTTAATACCATCTCCGGTCTCCAAATAGACTGCGCCAGGGCTGGTGACTCGTACTAACCGGTAAGGGCCTTCCCACTTTGGCGTCAACTTGTTTGCACCCTTGGCGGACTGAACGCGCCTAACGACAAGGTGGCTCCGGCGGGTTGATGTAGATTAAGCTACACGCGTGGCGACTTACGCACACCTGTTTCCATCAGTAAGCGGGCGCAGACGCCTGTGCGTGATGGTGCTGATGTACACTTCAGAGGCACAACCCGGCACCACCTTTGCTGCACATAAAAATATATAGACCAAAGTAATTGTTCTTTGACAAAAAATAAATATATGCCAAAAAATATACTTAGAAGGATGTCACCGGATTTTATTTTTTTTCGGGTTTTTTGGCGAGATGACTGACGGTACATGAACCAGTCAGCTTAAGGTGCAGCAGCAGTCAAGCCCACATGGTGTAACCGCGGAGTTGCAGGAGTCGCCAGTTTTAGCACTGAATAAGTTGTTGATGACGCAGTTCCTCAGCATGCTTATGGGCAAGTGCGGGTCAGCGAACCACGGCGGCGGCAGAATTGAGGGTGCTCGGGGCGTTCAGTGACCCGGAGCAGAGGAGGAGTTGTGGCCACGCAGCAGAGGTGGAGACGGCTCAGCGGCACGGTCGGAGTGGCTGGTGCAGGTAGCAGGTGAACAACTCACTCAGCCACGGACGACCAACGTGGCCTCGCCCTTGCAGACTTTCTTGAAAGAGACTATGCATGCTCGATGTAGTCGGGCTGAGTAGAACTGCATGGAATTCCTTGTTGCTTCCAATATTCAGCTTTCTTCTTTTTGAGATGACTGCGATGGTCTCTGTGGCTTCTTCCTGGATGCAGGCTTGACGTGCAGCAGCGTGACGCCTGCCCCAGCGAGGCCGTCTTGCAATGAGGTGAGTTCGAGGCGGATCATAAGCTGGTGACTCAGAGAGGAGCAGGCGTGGCGGATCGACCCAGGCGGGTTTGGCACAACGGTGAACTGGCCGGGTGACTCTTGGTGAGGTCCTACAGTGCGTGCGGAGGCGTATCACGGATGTGGTGAACGATGAGGTCATGAAGGTGACGACTCTTGGCATCAGCTTGAGGTGCCCGCATGAGTCGAGGCGGAAACCGCGGTCGTTGCGGCCAACAGTGCGGGAGGAGCGACGGCTCGATGCGACGCCTCCAAGCAAGGCAGAGGTGGTCGCTGGCTCTAGCTGCAGCTTAGGGATGGCTCTGATGGAGAACAACGACTCGGAACGGAGGCGCGACGGTCTCCAAGTCAGATGGTGTATTAGTGAGGTGGGAAACGGAGACCGGGGCTGGAGAGCGCGCCGGCATGTCAGAGGCAGCACAACTAAGGTGGAGCGAAGAAGCTCATGGCGGCTCAGTGACTTGGAGGTGAAGGTGGGTCGGTGAATGCGGCGGCTCTTAACACGACGCGAGGCGGTGACGGCTCAGCGGGCCACGGTGACAGCAAGGCCACGGGCGCGGTGACCCAGCAGAAGGCTTAAGGCGGAAGTGAGGTGAATCGATGAAACAGGTTGACGGAGGAGTCTGAGCCCGTGGATTTCCTTTACTTTGACTGTTTTCATTGACCCAGCTCGTACTAGTAATCCGCTCGATGATCGATAGAGAACAGCGGATCAACATCGGGAACTTTTTGTCCATATCGATGGAAACTGTAATTTGACAGCTTGAAGGACTCGATGAAACCAATCTTTCGTCAGTTTTGACATATCGCCTCGCGTTGGCGACGTACAGAATGCCAAACCCCAATTTTTCTGAAACTTGAACCGGCAGTGGTGATGGCTTAATTCCAGATCGAGTAGAGATGGACAAGGCGCAGCTATAAAGGCAAGGCGGAAACACTGCTTGGGGATGAACTGCCGCGGCAGAGTCGCCCTGGCGAGACAAGGCGGTGGCGTAACTCTAATTCTTCTGTGACCGATTACGCCGATGCAGATCCTTCTGAACTGAAACTTCTTTCATCCGGAAAAATTGCAAACCTCTTGATCCCTAGTTAAGATCCCTTCAAGAACTCATCACCACCGTGCGCAGGCCCCATGGTGGGCGCCAACTGTCGTGGAATTAACACGTCAGATGTCCTTAGTGTCAGGACTTAGTCGCGAGGCCAACACATCTATGTGGTAGCTTGAGAGGGGTTGATCAAGACGAGAGACGCAACACGCAAGACAAGGATTTAGACAGCTTCGGGCCCCGGGAAACATCATCCGGTAATAACCCTACATGCTGTTTGTGGCTAGGTCTCATTATGCTCATGAGAGGAGTCGCCGTAAGCCAGCTCCCCCTTTGTGTCTAGCCCTAGAGATTGTTCTTGTTGCTTGTCCCTCTTTGGGGAGCCCTGCCCCTCCTTATATAAGTTAGGGGCGGGTTACATGTGGAGTCCAAATAGGATTAGGACTAGCCTATCTTGTGCTACAAGCCGGATACAAGTCCGGGTCTTGATTCCTTGTAAGGGAGATATTCCTCACGCCTTTCCTCTTAAGCCGGCCTATCATAACGTAAGCCGGCCTTCTGGGCCTTGAGCCTCCTAGGCCCCCGGGTCTTGTCGCTCCTCTGATCTGCTTGCCAGGTCACCCATAAGTCGCCAGGATCGGGCGGGTCACTTAGTGTGTCGTCCAGTCACGGCGGGTCGTTAGTGAGTCGCCAAGTCCGGCCGGGTTATACTTCCGGCAAGGTTACACCGCGGGGTATATCCCCGACAGGGCATGAACCCTGCGGTTGTGATACCGCCACATGGTTGCTGATAGCATGCAGCACACGTAGCAGCCCGGAGATGGTTCTCCTCGAGTAGCATAACATCGTCATGCTGGTACTGATCTTGTGCTACTTCATCGTAGGCAAGCACTCGAGTGGACCCGTAAATGAGTTCAATGGGGATAACTGCTTTTACCCCATAGACTAGGGAGAAGGGAGTCTGCTCGGTAGCTCGATTTGGTGTCGTTCTGAGGGACAAAAGAACCAGAGGCAGCCCATCGATCCATCGCCTGCCGCACTTCTGCAGCTTATCAAGTGTTCTTGTCTTGAGTCCACGTAGCACTTCAGCGTTCGCCCTCTCAGTGTCCATTGCTTCTGGGATGTGCAACAGAGGCAAATGAGGTCTTGCTTCCAACGGCATGGACATATTGCATGAAGGCGCGCCTCGTGAATTTGTTGCCGTTGTTAGTGATGATCCGGGCAGGAACGCCGAAGCGGCACACCAAATCTTTCAAGAACTTGATAGCTGACTGAGCAGTCACCTTTCTCATGGCAGTTACTTTAGGCCACTTTGTAAACTTGTCAATTGCAACGAACAAGAATTCAAAGCCGCTGGTAGCTTGGGAGAAAGGACTGAGGATATCGAGCCCCAAGACCGAAAATGGCCATGACAAAGGGATTGTCTGAAGAGCTTGTGCAGACAGATGGATGTTCTTGGAATGGAAGTGGCAGGCTTCATACTTGGTGACTATCTCGACCGCATCTTGGATGGTTGTGGGCCAATAGAATCCTTGCCGAAATGCTTTCCCAACTAATGCCCTTGATCCAATGTGGGAACCGCACATGCCTTTGTGTATCTCCGCCAGCAGTTCCTTTCCTTCTTCCCGACAGATGCACTTCAATTTCACACCATTGGGCCTTCTTTGTACAGAGTGTCATCGACAAACTGGTACATACTAGCCCTCTGGGCTACTCTTTCAGCTTCATCTTGCTCATCGGGAATTTCTACGGTTTGGAGGAATTGGATTATGTGCCTTGCCCAAGTTGGAGCCCGGGGCTCAGCAACAAGGACTAACGGCACCTCCCTGCTCGTAGGGATGCGTTCCTCGACCACGGGTACCAGTGGTCCGACAGGAGGATGCAACCCGGCAAGTGATGGGGAGTTTTTTCCGGCAGGGTCCCTGCGAGGAGCCCCGAGGGGCTCTACCGGGAGAGGCTTACCAGAGTCCATCTTTCTCCTTTTCTAGGCCATTGTTGTCGGGGATACGGAGGGATGAGTAAGATGGAGAACAGAAGTTCCTGGTTCCATAGAAAGCTTTTGTGCAACACACTTTGACAGATGATCAACTATGTTGTTTTCCACACGGGATACGTGCTCCATTTGCAATCCGTCAAAGCGCTCCGTCAATCTTATCACTTCCTCAAAGTATGCCTCCATCAATGGACTTTGGTAATCCTTGTTGACTGGTCTCACCAAAAGTTGCGAATCTCCTCCAAGATCAGCTTCTGAATTCCCAATTCAACAGCAATCCTGAGCCCGGCAAGGAGCCCTTCATACTCTGATGTATTGTTGGTTTCTTCCTCCCGGGGAAAATGCATCTGGACGACGTACTTCAGGTGCTCGCTAGTGGGAGCAACAAGAAGCACGCCAGCCCCTACACCTTGCAGGGAGAAAGAACCATCAAAATAAATGATCCATTCTTGGGGCGCTTCCTTGCCGGGAATAAATGTTTCCATCACTTATTTGTCAGGGGTTGGTGCCCATTCTACAATAAACTCTGCTAATGCCGTGCTCTGGATTGTTGAGGTGCTCTCAAACTTCAGGCCAAAGCTGGATAACTCCAAAGCCCACTCCGCTATTCTGCCGGCAACCTCAGGGTTCCGGAGTATCCTTTGCAAGGGAAAGCGGGTGAAAACCGTAATCTCATGGGCTTGGAAGTAGTGGTGCAGTTTCCTTGAGCCATTATGAGGCCAAAAATCAACTTTCACACACTAGAATACCTTGATCTAGTCCCCTACAGCAAGGAGTTGACAAAGTACACTAGGTGTTGCACCACTTTCTTCCTTGACGCATCCTTGGGGTTGCCCTTGTTGTCGGGCTCCTCTCTGTCCTGATCCTCACCCGGTCCTGCCGGGCTTTGCTTATCCTCGGTTTCCTCTACTTCCCGCTGTGCCACTAGGGCTGCACTCACAACTTGATTGGTTGCCGCCAGGTATAGTAGCAATGGCTCTTGTGGTTTAGGATCTACTAAAGTGGGCATAAAGGACAAGTAGGTCTTCAGATCTTGCAGTGCTGCATCTACCTCTGGGGTCCACTTCATGGGTCCTGCCTTCTTCAAAATTTTGAAGAATGGCAAGGCGCGCTCGGCAGACTTGGAGATGAATCTGCTAAGTGCGGCACACACCCTATCAAACGCCTCACATCTTTAACTATCCTGGGTGCCTGGATCTGCTCTATACCCTTGATCTTATCTGGATTGGCCTCGATCCCGCGATGGGACACAAAGAAACCAAGTAGCTTTCCGGAGGGAACGCCAAACACACACTTCTCTGGGTTTAGCTTCAAGTTGATCTTGCGCACATTAGCAAATGTCTCTTCCAAACCCTGGATGAGGGTTCATTTGTCCTTGGTCTTGACCACAATATCATCCATATAAGCCTCAATATTTCTATGCAACTGTGGTTCAAAACCAATTTGGACTGCCCTTGTAAAAGTAGACCCGAGACTTTTTAACCCAAAAGATATGCGCACGAAGCAGTGCGTACCGCATGGGGTGATGAAGGAGGTGTCCCTCATCTTCCTTGGACATGAATATCTGATGGTACCCAGAATATGCATCCATAAAGGAGAGCAGATCACATCCAGAAGTGGAGTCCACAATCTGGTCGATGCACAGCAAGGGGAATGGGTCCTTTGGGCAGGCCTTGTTCAAATCCATGAAGTCAATGCAAAGCCTCGACTTCCCATTAGCCTTGCACACAACCACTGGTTTGCTAACCATGTTGGATGCAGTACTCCCTTGACCAAACCAGCTGCCTCAAGCTTCCTAATCTCCTCGGCAATAAATTGTTGTGCTCCAAGGCCTACTTCCGCACCTTCTGCTTGACGGGTCAGGCATGTGGGCATATAGCAAGGTGGTGCTCGATTACCTCCCTGGGAACACCGGGGA
This sequence comes from Triticum aestivum, assembly GCF_018294505.1. NCBI lineage: Eukaryota > Viridiplantae > Streptophyta > Magnoliopsida > Poales > Poaceae > Triticum > Triticum aestivum. Next base: position 478,993,453 of record NC_057798.1, on the reverse strand, counting down.
TATCAGATGATTGCCAGGCAAACACATCGATATTCGCCTGCAGGAAGGCAACAAGAGCGCTTTCCTATTTGTCATCAAGGGTGGCGCTGATAGTAAAGGTACCATCAACGCCAGCCAGCCCTGCCGAGACCTTCTTCACATGCGGTGCAGCAACCTTGGCCCTCTTGCTATTGGAACACACCGACACGTCATCAATGGGTGCCGTGCACTCGGTAGGGGCACGCTTCCCGGATACCTTGCCGGAGTCCCTACAATCCTTCTTCTTTCCTTTACTTTCCTTGGAGGGCACTGTTGCTTCGGCAGCCTCTCTCGTGATAGTGTCCCGATACATCTTATACATGCATCATCGCGTCTTTCTTATCTGATGGAATGGAAATGACGTCCATTGGGCTAGGCATCTTCAAGGTGTTGTAGGCATAGTGGGATGCCGCCATGAACTTGGCCAGGGGAGGACGCCCAAGAATTCCATTGTACGGCAGGGGAGGCCGACCACATAAAACATAATCTTCTCAGCCCGGTAGTTCAACTCACTCCCAAATGTCACTGACAATGTGATCTTTCCCTTAGGATGGCTCCTGCCGGGATTAACTCCTTGGAACGTGCGAGTGGCCTTAAGCTCTTCCTCTGCTATCTGGAGCTTGCTGATAACATGTGGGGAGATCAGATTCAACCTAGCCCCGCCATTAGCAAGCATCTTTGTGACCTTGAGGTTGCGAATCGTTGGGGAGACCAACAACGACAGGCACCCTACCGAAGTGGTGCGGTCAGGGTGATGCTCCTCATAAAAGATGATGGGCATGCATGACCATTTGAGCGGTTTCCGTGAACTTGCCACTGGCTACATGGCATTGACTTCACATGCCCACTGTTTAAGTTGGCGGTGAGAGGAGTGCAAAGATGCACCCCCATCAATGGACAGGGCGTCGATGGCCCTCTGGAATTCCTGCTCACTGGTTTCTTCTTCATCTCCTTCATCACTTCCTGCATCACAATCCTCTTTCTCTCTGCCCCTGGAGGGCTTCCCTTGGTTCCGAGGAGCTTTGTCGGGGCGATTTGCTTCACTGCCCCAGCCCTTACCGCCAATATCGTTCTGACCTCTTTCCTTATCTCGCTTCTCATATTCAGCCCTCTGCTTCTTGATGAGTTTCTCTACTTGATGACACTCCTGGAGATCGTGCCCCTTGGTCTGATGGATCTTGTAGTATGGCCCATCCCTCTTCCTAGCTTTCTCGGCAGCCGTGGCCTCTCGACAGTCAGCGCACACGGCAACTTCCTTGCCGGGGGCTTCGGCTTTTGCCTTCTCGCCGGTACTAGGCATGCCCAATCCCTCAACCGTCATCACTGCCTTATCCTTGCGCTTCTTGTTGCGCTTCTTACTCATCTTCTTCTTCTGGCTAGTGGTCTTGTCGTCATCTTCGGAGTTGATGTCGAGGCAATCCTCCTCTCCAGGAAGTTTCCTCCCTTCCTCCACCCAAGCACATTTGTCCACCAAGGTGTACAACTCCTTCACAGTCTTGGACAACTTGACGTTCATCTTGGAATGTATCCTTCGGTTGCGCACATTAGACTGAAAGGCGACTATCACAGCTACGGGGTGGATGTCCGGGATATTCCTATGAACTCTACTGAACCTTTGCAAGTACTTCCACAGAGTTTCCTTCATTATGCTGGACACTACTGGAATCAGGGAATTTGCCGTCTGCCATCTCTTTGTCGTCCGCTAGCGGACGACAAAGAAGGTCTTTGCCATCAGCCGTCTGCTTTCTTTGCCGTCTGCCACCTAATAGACTAACATCGTATTTATTGTCGTCTGCTTTCTTTGCCGTCCGCTGCTGATGGCAAAGGCCCCTTTGCCGTCAACCTCAGAAAGCAGACGGCAAATTGGCTCTTTGCCGATCCTTACTTTGTCGGAGCCTTTTGCCGTCCGCGGCAGACGGCAAAGACCTTTGACTTCCGCCGTTCCTGCCTTTGCCATCCGCCATGGCTGACGCCAAAGTAGCTGATTCCTGTAGTGGGAGGAGCTGCAAATCGTTGGGCTGCCCTAGTTCTTGATGGCCTCCCGTAAAGGCGCCAAGGAACTCATGGCATAGGTCAGCCCAGGACGAGATGGAGTTCTCCGGCAAGTGCATCAACCAAGACCTCACATTAGACTTAAGTGCCAAAGGGAAATAATTGGCGAATACCTTCTCTTCTCTTCCTCCGGCAGCCTGAACAGCGATGGTGTAGATGTTCAAGAACTTTGCCGTGTTCAATCTTCCATCATACTTCTTAGGTATCTCTGGCTTGAACGTGTGAGCGGACGACTAACGGACTTGCCGTAGATCACGGGTGAAGGCAGGGCATCCGACCTCGAAAGGTAGGTACCCGCTATCTCTGAGCGTGGGCTCGTTGACATTGGGGCCGTCACACCCGTTGGGTTGATGGTGGTCGTCATGACGCCGCATGATGATTGTGCGCGCGGCTTCCCTCTGCCTGTCCTTCAGGGCTCATCGTGGTTCTTGCCATGCTCGAGGATCAGAGGAAGCCATGGAGACTTCATCAGCCTCTTGGATACGTGGATCCCGTACAGCCTGCCGAGGTGGGGACTACATCATGGGGGCAGCCCCTTTCGTGCGGCCAGCCGCACGAGCCATTGCCGTTGCTTGGGGAGGCCGAGGTGGGCCAGCCTGCTGTGATCCTCCTGCCTTAGCGAAACCAATCAAGCTTTGGATAGTGGCTTGCCACTCATCCATCTGATCAGCCGCTTGTTGGAATCTCAACAGCAACTGGGCCCGCGCCATGGCTTCGGAGGCGGTGCTTGGCAGGGGTGAAGATGATGAAGACCGCTGCATCGCTCGGCTCCTGATGGCGCCAGTGGCAACCACGTCATGTCCTTGCTGTCGTGAAAAGCCGTTTGGATAGCGCGGTCACACAACAGAGGTGCTTGAGGGCTGGCGGCTCCATCAACCACAATAGCTGGCCTGGCTTGTCCTGGAGGCAGCGCGTGCCTCGCAGCCGTACCCGTGGTGGGGGCGGCCGGAGGGTTGTGATTCGCCTCAGAACGAGCGTCACCACTGCGGCTGTGCCCTTCGGCGACGAGAGAGGGTGCATGTAAAATAATCCCCCCACTCATACCTCGAGGAGCGTGTCCATTGAGATCTTGTTGATGCTAACCTTCCCCGGTGCCTCTTGCTTCTGCTTCGGCCACGGGGATGGTGGTGACAACCCCTCCCACGACGTCCACGTCTTCACGCGCCCCCTGATTTCCCACGATATTGGCGTTCGCGAGCGGCGGAGCTTTTGAGGTGGACGGGTGATTCGCAGCTCCGGGCTTCTTCTTAGGCGCCATAGTCGACGGAGCCGCCGACGATGAAAATGGCAATGAGGATGACGCGCTGCTCACGCTTTCGGGTTCGAGCAAGTGATCCCCGTACCTGGCGCGCCAAAGATGTCGTGGAGAATCCATAGCCACTTATGGGGCTACGAGCCCCTTTCTGGTTTGGCGGGGGGATGGCACATTGCACAAAGAGCAGAGGAGCATGAGATAACACGACAGATATCTGACACGTCTTCGTCGTATCTATATTTTTGATTGTTCCATGCCAATATTCTACAACTCTTACATACTTTTGGCAACTTTTTATACTATTTTGGGACTAACATATTGATCCAGTGCCCAATGCTAGTTCCTATTTGTTGCATGTTTTTTGTTTCGCAGAAAATCCATATCAAACGGAGTCCAAATGGGATAAAAACTGACGGAGATTTTTTTGGAATATTTATGAATTTTGGGAAGAAGAATCAACGCGAGACGATGCCTGAGGGTGCCATGAGGCAGGGGGCGCGCCCCAGGGGGTCAGACGCGCCCTAGGCCCTCGTGGCCACCCCGTAAGGCGGTTGGTGCCCTTCTTTCGCCACAAGAAAGCCAATATCCGGATAAAAAGCGTGTCCAAATTTCAGCCCAATTGGTGTTACGGATCTCCGGGAATATAAGAAACGGTGAAAGGCCAGAATTTGGAACACAGAAACAGAGAGAGACAAAGAGACATATCCAATCTCGGAGGGGCTCTCGCCCCTCCCACACCATGGAGACCATGGACCAGAGGTGAAAGCCTTCTCCCATGTAGGGAGAAGGTCAAGGAATAAGAAGAAGAAGGGGGGATGTCTCCCCCTCTCTCCCGGTGGCGCCGGAACACCGCCGGGGCCATCATCATCACCGCAATCTACACCAACACCTCCGTCATCTTCAACAACATCTCCATCACCTTCCCCCATATATCTACAGCGGTCCACTCTCCCTCCACCCGTTGTACCCTCTACTTGAACATGGTGCTTTATCCTTCATATTATTATCCAATCATGTGTTGCCATCCTATGATATCTGAGTAGATTTTTGTTTTCCTATCGGTAATTGGTGAATTGCTATGATTGGTTTAATTTCCTTGTGGTTATGTTGCTGTCCTTTGGTGCCCATCATATGAGCGCGCGCGTGGATCACACCGTAGGGTTAGTTGTATGTTGATAGGACTATGTATTGGAGGGCAAGAGCGACAGAAGCTTCAACCTAGCATAGAAATTGATGCATACAGGATTGAAGGGGGACCAAATTATCTTAATGCTATGGTTGGGTTTTACCTTAATGAACATTAGTAGTTGCGGATGCTTGCTAATAGTTCCAATCATAAGTGCATACAATTCCAAGTCAGGGATGACATGCTAGCAGTGGCCTCTCCCACATAAAACTTGTTATCGGTCTAGTAAAGTAGTCAACTGCTTAGGGACAATTTCGCAACTCCTACCACCACTTTTCCACACTCGCTATACTAACTTTATTGCGTCTTTATCTAAACAGCCCCTAGTTTATATTTACGTGCTCTTTATATTCTTGCAAACCTATCCAACGACACCTGCATAGTCCTTCTAGTTTCCTACTTGTTTTAGGTAAAGCAAACGTCAAGCGTGCGTAGAGTTGTATCGGTGGTCGATAGAACTTGAGGGAATATTTTTTTCTACCTTTAGCTCCTCGTTGGGTTTGACACTCTTACTTATCCAAAGAGGCTACAATTGACCCCCTATACTTGTTGGTTATCAAGACCTTTTTCTGGCGCCGTTGCCGGGGAGTTATAGCGTGGGGTGAATATTCTTGTGTGTGCTTGTTTGCTTTATCACTAAGTCGATTTTATTTGCTGTTCTAAGTTGTTCTCTATCTTTACTTATGGATATCGAACACGAAATACCAAAAAAATTAGGTTTAATTGCTACTCATGGAGATGGGGAACCTCCTAAAACCCTCTATGCTCATTATGTGAAAGATATTATGTACTACTTTGATAATCCTGAGAAAACCCCATTCAATTATGTTATGGGAGACACCTTGGATCAACGTGAATACTTTAGGGATTATCGCTTGACACAAAAAGGGAAACTATTATGGGATTAAATTTATATGTTGTATTGGTATGCTAGGCAACTATGCTTGAGATATGATTATACTTGTTGCTCTAGGATAGAGGCTCCACACCTTCCCTTTCATGAAAATTTAATGATAATGAAAGCTTAGCTTCTTATGCTAATGGTATATATGATTACTATGATGTGGAACAAATAGAAGAATTCGTTGCTTTTATGGGTGCTTATGAAATTGAATCTTTGTTTAAAGAGTGTGAAAATCTTGATGACGCTGTTTACAGACCTAAAATTTTTGCTATACTTAAATATTGCTATGAGAATTATGAATTCAATTCCGATATTGATGATTTTATTGAGAGAATCTCCGCTGTCCAAGAAGAGACTAATATTTTGCAGGAGTCTATGGAAGAAGGAATTGATGAAACTGTGGGCTCATTGGATGAAAAAGATGATGAGGAGAGTGAAGAACAAAAGGAGGAAGAGTGGATTAGCTACATGTGCCCACCTTCTAATGAGAGTAACTCTTCAACTCATACATTGTTTAATGCCCCTTCGTGGTTACCGAAGGATGATTTCTATGATGATTGTTATGATCCCGTTGATTCTTTTGAAATATCCCTTTTTGATGATGCTTGCTATGCTTGTGGCCAAGATGCCAATATGAATTATGCTTATGGATACGAACTTGCTATAGTTCCTTATGTTAAACATGAAATTGTTGCTATTGCACCCACGCATGATAGTCCTATTATCTTTTTGAATTCTCCCGACTACACTATATCGGAGAAGTTTGCCCTTATTAAGGATTATATTGATGGGTTGCGTTTCACTACTACACCTGATGATTTTGATAGATATAATATGCATGTGCTTGATGCTCCTACTTGAAATTATTATGAGAGAGGAACTATGTCTCCACCTCTCTATGTTTCCCACATGATAAAATTGCAAGAAATTGTTTATACTATGCATTGGCCTTTACTATGTGTGCATGAATTGTTCTTTTATGACATGCCGATGCATAGGAAGAGAGTTAGACTTCGTTGTTGCATGATATATGTTACTTTTTGCTCAGTACTAAATCAAAAATCATTGTTAATTAAAATTGGCTTTGATATACCTTGGGATCCGGGTGGATCCATTACTTGAGCACTATATGCCTAGCTTAATGGCTTTAAAGAAAGCGCTGCCAGGGAGACAACCTGGAAGTTTTAGAGAGTCATTTATTTATGTTGTGTGCTTTTATAAAGTTTAAGAATAAAAATAGTGTGCCAAGATTTGCCTTTAGGATGTTTACATTGCTTGTTGGTTTGTGCGGTGCAAAACAGAAACTTTGGCTGTAGTGCGCAATTTTACATTTTTTACTGGAACGTCAAACGGTTCTGAAACTTTTTGCACTGTCTCTCTATATAAATTGTTTATTTTTCCTAATTGTTTTAGTATTTTTGGAGTATGATAGGTATGGTGAATGTTTAGATTACTACAGACTTCCCTGTTTAAGACAGATTCTGTTTTTGATGCATAGTTTGCTTGTTTTGATGAAACTATCAATTTCTATCAGTGGATTAAGCCACGAAAAAGTTATATTACGGTAGCTACAACGAAAAAACAAAATATGAATTGGTTTGCAACAGTAACTAGAGTAGTGATTTGCTTTATTATACTAACGGAGCTTACCGAGCTTTCTGTTGAGTTTTGTGTGGATGAAGTGTTCGAAGATCGAGGAGGCCTCGATATGAGGAGAAGGAGGAGAGGCAAGAGCTCAAGCTTGGGGATGCCCAAGTCACCCCAAGTAAATATTCAAGGAGACTCAAGCGTCTAAGCTTGGGGATGCCCCGGAAGGCACCCCATCTTTCTTCAACAAGTATCGATATGTTTTCGGATTCATTTCATTCATGTGATATGTGCAAATCTTGGAGCGTCTTTTGCATTTAGTTTTCACTTTTATTTTATGCACCATGCTGGTATGAGATAGTCCATGGTTTATTTATAGAATGCTCATTGCACTTCACTTAAATCTTTTGTGTATGGCTTTATAGAATGCTTCATGTGCTTCACTTATATTATTTGAAGTTTGGATTGCCTGTTTCTCTTCACATAGAAAACCGCCATTTGTCGAATGCTCTTTTGCTTCACTTAAATTTGTTAGAGCATGGGAATATCTTTTTTAGAAAGAATTAAACTCTCTTGTTTCACTTATATCTATTTAGAGAGATGATAGGAATTGGTCATTCACATGGTTAGTCATAAAATCCTACATAAAACTTGTAGACCACTGAATATGATATGTTTGATTCCTTGCAATAGTTTTGCGATATAAAGGTGGTGATATTAGAGTCGTGCTAGTTGAGTAATTGTGAAACTGAGAAATACTTGTGTTGAGGTTTGCAAGTCCTGTAGCATGCACGTATGGTAACCGTTGTTTGACAAATTTGAAGCATGGGGTGTTCTTTGATTGCCTTCCTTACGAGTGGAGGTCGGGATCGCGCGATGGTTACTCCTACCAACCCTTCCCCTAGGAGCATGCGTAGTAGTACTTTGCTTCGAGGGCTAATAAACTTTTGCAATAAGTATATGAGTTCTTTATGACTAATGTGATCCCAGGGATTATATGCACTCTTACCCTTCCACAATTTGCTAGCCTCTACAGTACCGTGCATTGCCCTTTCTCACCTTGAGAGTTGGTGCAAACTTCGCCGGTGCATCCAAACCCCGTGATACGATACGCTCTATCACACATAAACCTCCTTATATCTTCCTCAAAACAACCACCATACCTACCTATTATGGCATTTCCATAGCCATTCCGAGATATATTGCCATGCAACTTCCATCATCATCATATACATGACTTGAGCATTCATTGTCATATTGCTTTACATGATCGTAAGATAGCTAGCATGATGTTTTCATGGCTTTTCCATTTTTTGATGTCATTGCTACGCTAGATCATTGCACATCCCGGTACAACGCCAGAGGCATTCATATAGAGTCATATTTTTGTTCTAGTATCGAGTTGTAATATTGAGTTGTAAGTAAATAAAAGTGTGATGATCACCATTATTAGAGCATTGCCCTAGTGAGGAAAGGATGACGAAGACTATGATTCCCCCACAAGTCGGGATGAGACTCGGACTTTATGAAAAATAAAATAGGCCAAAGAAGCCCAAATAAAAAAAAGAGGCCAAAGAAGCCCACCAAAAAATAAAAAAAAGAGAAAATAAAAAAAATAAAAAAAAGAGAGAAAAAGAGAGAAGGGGCAATGTTACTATCCTTTTACCGCACTTGTGCTTCAAAATAGCACCATGTTCTTCATATAGACACTACTAGGGAAAACCATAGTAGTAGCACGGGTGGCCGCTCTACTAATAAGGCGCTACAACTAACTTATAGTAGTAGCGCGGTCCGCACTCGCGCTGCTACTGTTTGACAATATCAGCAGCGCTTTTGCAGAACACGCTACTATTAGTTAGCTGCAGCAATTTCCTTGTACCTCGCTACTGCTATATCTTCTTTCATCATTTTCCCGTTGTACCCCTTTCCCTTTCGGTTTCAATAAACTGCAATTTTCAGATACTAGGTACTACTAGATATCAAATTCATAAACCATTATAAGTAGTTCCAAATTACTCATCGTGGTTTTAGTTCAAACCACGACGAGTAATTTGGAACAAAGGGAGTACTAGATAACAATTTCATGCATAGTCAACATGCATCCTCAAGAAGTACAAGGTCATATCAACGACGATCATCATATGTAGTTCTAGATGATATCAACGATGATCATCATATGTAGTTCTAGATGATATCGACGACGATCATCATATGTAGTTCTAGATGATATAGCCACACCCACACATATGTAGTTCTAGATGATATCAAAGACAATCATCATCCTCAAGACTGGGCGGTTGGTGTTCCTGATAGTAATTAGGATGGCCTGTCCAACACGAAGATTCTTGCCATCGAGGAATTTCTTCCACCCAACCGAGTTTAAGTGTGTGCGACCGTCCGTGTCCACGTGGAAATTATAGGTTGCGACGGAGCCCCTTGTGGTAAGGCGTAGTCCAGCTGAGCCTTCTTCATCAGGCTCGATACCATAACTCATAGATAGGCTCTTTGACAATTTCTGAATAAGAAAAACATATCAATTAATACATAGCCTCGCACATACTCTTGCAAATAAGTATATATGGATTATCTACACTATTAATAGTTCCTTAGATTCTACACTAATAAGCATGTGATCGAACTCTACACTAAAACATATCATCGACTAGATTCCACACAACATACCATACCATTGGACTCTACACTAAGTATTTCATTGGATAATTTGCATTTGTAAGTAAGACATACCATATCATGTCGATCAACCATGGTACTTGTTAGGCGGGTCACGAATGGCACCCCGACAAAGTCAGCACATGGCGGAATTATGTCCCACAGGTTGGACACCTCCTCTTCACTCAGCCTCATTCTTTGAGCTACGATGGCTTCATGAAGTAGGTCCTCATCATCTTCATCGAGTGGGTCCTCATTATCTTCATCATCTTCATGGTCTTTGTCATCTTCATCATATTCCACCAGGTTGATATAAATGATAGCCAGCTTGGGTCTTTGCTCTGAAGGAGAAGCTGATCAACTCACCACCAGTAAGACGCATGCAAGTGAGGAAACGGGCCCGTCCATCTCCTCCAATCTGCGACATATTGCCTCCATAGTGTACGGCCTCCCAGGAGCCTCAAATGTCATAGTGTCTCCTGTCAGCTTGTTGAATTTCAACCTCACATTGCATGGGACGATCTATGTAAAATAAGCAAAATGACACAATGCAGTAATGCCAACACTAAAAGTAAAATAGTTGTTACATTTCATACAATTTCTTACCGTTGCATGACGAAAACTCGGCTGGAAGTAGATGCCGAACAGCTTGCCAGTTGCAAGGCTGCTGGCGCACCTTGACTTGCACAGTCGACATGGTGGTGGTGGTGGCGCCATTTTCCTAAAGCAATATGAGCAAAGGATTAACGATCTTCATAGGAAAGAAAAACAATAGCATGTGCTATTTTTGGTACTTCTTCAGTTATATTTTCATAGTGGAACCCGATCCCAAGAAGTAAACAACAAGCTCTCAATTTGATGAAGAGATTGTTCTACGAGAAGCAATTTGATGGACAATTATAATCCTAAGATCTAGTAACATACAAGATGACAAGGTATCACCTACGAAAGCATTTCAGTGGCACCTATTGCCGAAAAAACTATTTGGCCCCTACCAAAAGTATAATCCTAAGATCTGTAATAAGTTATCTACCAAATCAAGGTACCACCTACCAAGACACATTTCATCTAATTTGGCCCCTATTGCCTAAGATAACTAATTAAAAAAACAAGTGGCAAATTTAATTGGGATTAACTTATCACTTGCAAACTAAATACTTGTATCAAAACCAATATCTAGCAGATTACTTGTATCAAAACCAATATCTAGCAGATCACGGTACCACCTACCAAAGCATTTCAACTAAATTGGCACCTACATTTTGCAAAAAATAAATTATTACAAAAAAAGCATCTAGTTATCCATATGAAATTCGTAAGCCGTCGCTGAATCTAGGTAGGGCAGCCCTCGGGGGGTGCTGTCGAGGAGGGGGGATGGCATGGTGACCTCGGTCAGGGGTGCTGACGAGGGGAAGGCCGGTGACTTTCCTACGAGAGGGGGCGACGAATGAGGCCGGCGAGGGGATCGAGGGCGGCCGGCCAAAGGCGCCCGGCCAGAGCTCGAGGGCAGCGACAGAGTGGGTGGCAAGAGGGTGGAGGAGCAGCGGAGGGGCGGCAAGAGGGGGGAGGAGCATTACCAGCGGCAGCGGTGGCGTAGGAGAAACCCTAACCACAGTTGCCGGCATCGGGCGGAGCGGGACGATTGAGAGATGAGCATGCGTGGGGGGGGGGGGCAGCCATGCGTTTTGTTTTGCTTTAGAAGTAGCGCGGGTATGGGGAGCGCCCTACTGCTAAGACCTATATCAGCAACGCTTTATCAAGAAAAAACGCTACTGTTAAGTCTAAGCATGTAAAAACATCAAAAATATACATTGGTCATCATTGATATTTTTGTGTAGAATCTAAATAATCAACATGAATCCGCCTATACCTGTATAGGTATAGGCGAGGATTCATATTGCAGCCACAAATCCTACACATATAGTTCAATGAAGAACAAGTGCTCGAGATAGTTTGAGAAGTAACATATTGAAGGTGGTAGACATCTGGTTCGCTTAGCATTATGAGACTAAACTTAATTAGTCGCCAGGGGTGATACTCAGTGGCAGCGAGTTTTGGGGAAAAACGCTGCTACTACGTAGTTTAGCAGTAGCGCATCCAGAAGAAGGGCGCTACTACTATATCTAGCTTGGAGGCAACACTGTGGCAATTGTAGTAGTAGCGCTTGTTTCACCTAGAGCGCTACTGCTACTGAGCTATTAGTAGCGCGGTTTCCTGAAGCCCGCTACTGCTAATTAGTAGTAGCGTCTGTTTTTAAACCACACTGCTGCTAAGATTCTGTGTATAAGGTTTTCCCTAGTAGTGAGAGAGTCTATTGAGTTATCACTTTCATATACTAGTGGGAATTTTCATTATAGAACTTGGCTTGTATATTCCGATGATGGGCTTCCTCAAATGCCCGAGGTCTTCATGAGCAAGCAAGTTGGATGCACACCCACTTAGTTTCAGTTTGAGCTTTCATACACTTATAGCTCCAGTGCATCCGTTGCATGGCAATCCCTACTCTCACATTGACATCAATTGATGGGCATCTCCATAGCCTGTTGATTAGCCACGTCGATGTGAGACTTTCTCCCTTTTTGTCTTCTCCACACAACCTCCACCATCATACTCTATTCCACATGTAGTGCTATATCCATGGCTTACGCTCATGTCTTATGTGAGAGTTGAAAAGGCTGAAGCGTGTTAAAAAGTATGAACCAATTGCTTGGTTGAAACCGGGGTTGTGCATGATGGGAGCATTTTGTGTGACAAAAATGAAGCATGGCCAAACTATATGTTTTTGTAGGGATAAGCTTTCTTTGGCTATGTTATTTTGATAAGACATAATTGCTTTATTAGTATGCTTGAAGTATTATTGTCTTAATGTCACATGATAGACTATTGCCTTGAATCACTCGTGTCTTAATATTCGTGCCATGATTAGATTACATGATCAAGATTATGCTAGGTAGCATTCCACATCAAAAATTATCTTTTTATCATTTACCTACTCGAGGACGAGTAAGAATTAAGCTTGGGGATGCTGATACATCTCCGTCGTATCTATAATTTTTGATTGTTCCATGCCAATATTCTACAACTATTACATACTTTTGGCAACTTTTTATACTATTTTTGGGACTAACATATTGATCCAGTGCCCAGTGCCAGTTCCTGTTTGTTGCACGTTTTTTGTTTCGCAGAAAATCCATATCAAACGGAGTCCAAAGGGGATAAAAATAGACGGAGATTTTTTGGAATATTTATGGATTTTGGGAAGAAGAATCAATGCGGGACGATGCCCGAGGGGGCCACGAGGCAGGGGGCGCACCCTGGTCCCTCGTGGCCACCCCGTAAGGCGGTTGGTGCCCTTCTTTCGCCGCAAGAAAGCCAATATCTGGATAGAAATCGTGTTCAAATTTCAGCACAATCGGAGTTGCGGATCTCCGGGAGTATAAGAAACGGTGAAAGGCCAGAATCTGGAACGCAGAAACAGAGAGAGACAGAGAGACAACTCCAATCTCGGAGGGGCTCTCGCCCCTCCCACTCCATGGAGACCATGGACCAGAGGGGAAACCCTTCTCCCATCTAGGGAGAAGGTCAAGGAATAAGAAGAAGGAAGGGGGCTCTCTCCCCCTCTCTCCTGGTGGCGCCGGAACACCGCCGGGGCCATCATCATCACCACGATCTACACAAACACCTCCATCATCTTCACCAACATCTCAATCGCCTTCCCCCATCTATCTATAGCGGTTCATTCTCCCTCCACCTGCTGTACCCTCTACTTGAACATGGTGCTTTATGCTTCATATATTATCCAATGATGTGTTGCCATCCTATGATGTCTGAGTAGATTTTCGTTGTCCTATCGGTAATTGGTGAATTGCTATGATTGGTTTAATTTTCTTGTGGTTATGTTGCTGTCCTTTGGTGCCCATCATATGAGCGCGCGCGTGGATCACACCATAGGGTTAGTTGTATGTTGATAGGACTATGTATTGGAGGGCAAGAGTGACAGAAGCTTCAACCTAGCATAGAAATTGATGCATACGGGATTGAAGGGGGACCAATATATCTTAATCCTATGGTTCGATTTTACCTTAATGAACATTTTAGTAGTTGCAGATGCTTGCTAATAGTTCCAATCACAAGTGCTTAGAATTCCAAGTAAGGGATGACATGCTAGCAGTGGCCTCCCACATAAAACTTTCTATCGGTCTAGTAAAGTAGTCAATTGCTTAGGGACAATTTCGCAACTCCTACCACCACTTTTCCACATACGCTATACTAACTTTATTGCATCTTTATCTAAACACCCCTAGTTTATATTTATGTGATCTTTATATTCTTGCAAACCTATCCAACAACACCTACAAAGTCCTTCTAGTATCATACTTGTTTTAGGTAAAGCGAACATCAAGTGTGCGTAGAGTTGTATCGGTGGTCGATAGAACTTGAGGGAATATTTGTTCTATCCTTAGCTCCTCATTGGGTTCGACACTCTTACTTATCGAAAGAGGCTACAATTGAACCCCTATACTTGTGGGTTATCAAGATCACACAGGAATTTTTTACCTAGGTTCAGGCCGCCGCGAGGCATAAAACCCTACTCCTGCTTTGGTGGATTGATGGTGGAATATGGTAGAAAACACAACGCTCTTGCCCGACAGGGTTGCCTTGGGAAGAGAACAACTACACGCGTATGAGTGCACAAGGGTCAGAATCCTTTCTATGGTTGCCATGGGCCTGCTTTTATAGATCAAGGGGTCACCACAGTGGTGCATCAGTAATTACACACTGATTGGATAGCAAATAGTTCTATCATACCTAACTCTACAGGCTGGCAGAGCGCATTAAATGCACCGCTCAACATCACATCATAGCTTGCCCGACAGGCTCTGCCGGGCCGTTTCAATAGCTTGGCGCCTGTTTGTTAGACACATGCAGGACATGTGTTTCTTGTAGGTATTTTCTATAGGAAGTGGCTGCCATGTGGCATTTAGTAGGCACTTAGTCACCTTGGAGCTTGACACCGCACTGATCGACGATGTACGTCTTGGTGAGGTGGTGCAGTGAAGAGGCTTGCCTTCGCTAGTCCCGGCAGGCCTGCCAGGACGATTCGCGAGGGGGGGAGGGGGCTTGTTTCCGGGGATAACCTTGTCTCCTCGAGGCTCGCCTTCACGGCAGGAGAGGTTTTTCCCTTAGTAGTATCTTGCCCTTCTGGCAAGTCTTGGCTATCTTGTCTGTGCTTGGGTCCTTCAAGGGAATTAGTCCATCTTGCTTGAGTGCATCATGGTGTTGTGAACTTGTCCTCATGCCTGTGCATAGTCTGGGCAACAGACCTAGGGTTTGTTGCACCGACAAAGAGCATCCCGAGATTTCTACCGGAGAAAGGAATATCAAAATGCTCATCAACCCCCATGCATAGATTACCCCAATGTCACCACGGGAATCCGCAAGATGATAACCAAAACATACATCAAGCGGATCAACAGAACATCCCATTGTCTCCACGGATATCCCATCAAGACACGTACATCAAGTGCTCTCACATCCAGAGATTCAATCCGACATAACAAAACCTCAAAGGAAAAGACTCAATTCATCACAAGGTAGAGAGGGGGAAAACACCATATGATCCAACTATAGTAACAAAGCTCGCGGTACATCAAGATCGTGCCAAATCAAGAACACGAGAGAGAAAGAGAGATCAAACTCATAGCTACTGGTACATACCCTCAGCCCCGAGGGTGAACTACTCCCTCCTCATCATGGAGACCATCGAGATGATGAAGATGGCCACCGGTGATGGATTCCCCCTCCGGCAGGGTGCCAAAACGGGCTCCGATTGGTTTTTCGTGGCTACAGAGGATTGCGGCGGCGGAACTCCTGATCTAAGTTTCTTTCTGTGGTTTCTGGATTTAAAGGAATGTTTGGCGTCGGTTTCACGTCAGGGGGTCCACGAGTCAGCGACAAGGCAGGGGGCGTGCACTAGGGGGGTGGGAGCGCCCTCCACCCTTGTCGTTGACTCGGGACTCTTCTGGCCCAACTCTTGTGCTTTGGGGGCTTCTTCTGGTCCAAAAAAATCACCATAAATTTTCAGCTTGTTTGGACTTGGTTTGATATTCCTTTTCTGCAAAACTCAAAAACAAGGAAAAACAGAAACTGGCACTGGGCTCTAGGTTAATAGGTTAGTCCCAAAAATAATATAAAATAGCATATAAATGCATATAAAACATCCAAGATGGATAATATAATAGCATGGAACAATAAAAAATTATAGATACGTTGGAGACATATCAAGCATCCCCAAGCTTAATTCCTGCTCGTCCTCGAGTAGGTAAATGATAAAAACAATTTTTTGATGTGGAATGCTATCTATCATATTTATCAATGTAATCTTCTCTATTGTGGCAATAATATTAAAATCCATAAGATTCAAAACAAAAGTTTAATATTGACATAAAAACAATAATACTTCAAGCATACTAGTAAGGCAATCATGTCTTCTCAAAATAACATGGCCAAAGAAAGTTATCCCTACAAAATCATATAGTCTGGCTATGCTCCATCTTCATCACACAAAATATTCAAATCATTCACAACCCCGATGACAAGCCAATCAATTGTTTCATACCTTTGATGTTCTCAAACCTATGCAACTTTCACACAATACATGACTGTGAGCCATGGATATAACACTATAGGCGGAATAGAATATGGTGGTTGTGGAGAAGACAAAAAGAAGGAGATATTCTCACATCAACTAGGCATATCAACGGGCTATGGAGATGCCCATCACTAGATATAAATGTGAGTGAGTAGGGATTTCCATGCAATGTATGCACTAGAGCTATAAGTTTATGAAAACTCAAAAAAGAAACTAAGTGGGTGTGCATCCAACTTACTTGCTCATGAAGACCTATGGCCATTTGAGCAAGCCCATTGTTGGAATATACAAGCCAAGTTCTATAATGAAAAACTCCCACTATTATATGAAAGTGACAACATAGGAGACTCTCTATCATGAAGATCATGGTGCTACTTTGAAGCACAATTGTGGAAAAAGGATAGTAACATTGCCCCTTCTCTCTTTTTCTCTCTCCTTTTTTTCTCTTTTTTGTTTGGCCTCCTTTTTTGTTGTTGGCTTCTTTGGCCTCTTTTATTTTTCCTCACATGGGGAAATGCTCTAATAATGAAGATCATCACACTTTATTTACTTACAACTCACTAATTAAAACTCGATACTTAGAACAAAATATGACTCTATATGAATGCCTCCGGCGGTGTACCAGGATGTGCAATGACTCAATAGTGACATGTATGAAAGAATTATGAACGGCGGCTTTGCCACAGATACTATGTCAACTACATGATCATGTAAAGCAATATGACAGTGATGAAGCATGTCATAATAAATGGAACGGTGGAAAGTTGCATGTCAATATATGTCGTAATGGCTATGAAAATGCCATAATAGGTAGGTATGGTGACTGTTCTGAGGAAGGTATATGGTGGGTGTATGGTACCGGTGAAAGTTGCGTGGTAGTAGAGAGGCTAGCAATGGTGGAAGGGTGAGAAACTACTGGAATCAGGATCTTTGCCGCCAGCCAGCTCTTTGCCATCAGTTGGCTGACGGTAAAGAATGTCTTTGCCTTCAGTTTGAAGAAAGCTAATGGCAAAGAGAGAGCTGACGGCAAAGGTCATGTTTGCCGTCGGCCAGATCTTTTCCGTGTGCTAGCAGACGACATAGAGGCTTTGCCGTCAGCTGGCAGACGGCAAAGAGTGTGGGTGGCCCACTAGCGAGGACCACCTAATGGCTGCTTACATTGCCATCGGCGAGCGGAAGGCAAAGTTTCTTTGCCATCTGCTAGCAGACGGCAAAGAAAGTGGCCAAACTAACGTCCGTTAGCTAGGCTCCTTGCCGTTTGCTGGCATACAGCAAAGAACTGTGCCCTAACAAAATGCCAACGATGCCCGACCCATATCTATGCCCCCCATCTCTCTCTCTCTCTCTCCCTCTCTGTCCCGCCCCCATGCCGCCGCCGCCTCGCGCCACCCCCGTCGCAGTGCCGCCCCCGCCACCACGGTGACCCCCTCCTCCACCCTGCGCCACCCCCTCACCTCTCTGCCCCGCCCCCGTGCCTGAGCCGCCGCCGCCTCGCGGTGCCCCCTCCTCCACCCCGGCGCTGTCCTTCCCCCTCCACCACTACCGCTGGGTACCGCCCCCTCTTCCAAGATGTCGAAGCGAGGTACGGCGAAAAATTTCCCCCTTCCTCCATTTCTTTCCAGCATGATTTGTTCCTGTTCTTGGTGCGAATTTGGTGGTGGTTTAGGTTCATCAGTGGTTCATATGTGGTGTACAAGATGCTTTGGAATGGAGTTGTACCGGTGTTTTTAGTACCAGTTAGATAGAAACAACAAAGTTTGAATTCAGATTCTATTAAGTGAATAGTGTGACTAGTTGTTAAATTCAGGTTGTATATTGTGTGAACTGAGATTGTTTCAGAATATTGAGTGTGAATCACTTGTTTTTTGTGTACTTTGATCATTGTAGAATGGTAATCTTGCTCGTATATTTAGTTTACAACTATGATGATAATTTGAAAGAAATATCTTATTTCCTTGTTTAAACTACAGGTACACTTTTTGTTTTAGTGAAATCCCATGCCTAATTTCAGTGGGAGTCTGAAGAAGCAAGCAACTGGAATAATTTGCCACTTTGTAATGTTGATATTTGCTCAAGTGATCAGTTCTGGGACGTAGTTCAGTTTAGTTTAGTTGATCTACTTCACTACCTGCACCTTCTTGTAATGACATGCTCACAAATTGATCTATTTTGCCATCTTCTCTCAAGGCCAGTTCAGTTGTAGGCAATAGTTTCCATTTAGTTGTCTTCAAGTTCAATTATGGGAAAGATTTTGCAATTCGGTTTAGTTTAGTTTGGGGCAACAACTGCCATTCAGTACAATTTAGAATTATGCACATGCAAAGGTTGCCATTTAGTGTAACATTCAAGTAAATATGCACAATCTGGAATTTAATAATTCTTGGTCAATATTACCGCATTTATCCTCTAGTGATTTTTTGGTGATGACCACAATATTACTGCTAATGTACCTATGATCAATTTGTGTATGATCAATTTGAAACATGAGCATTACAAATTGGTCTCTTCTGCTGCTTATCAGAGGTGCGGGGAGGCTGCCACCGTAGGTTGCGCCCTGCCACACCGGAGTACGAGTTGGATGCTTTTGAGTTCTTCACTATCATACTTGAGAATTCCTCCAGGAGGTAGGTATATAAAAGGAGAGATCTTCCCTTCACCCATCTCTTTATGATAACTCTGCACTTTTCTACATCACTCCTTGACCCACGCTGCAGAGGCTGCCTGACACTTTTATGAAGATGCTAGACGGCCATCGGCCAAAGAATGTGAAGCTGCTACAGGCGGCAGCGGGCTTTGCAAGCATTGGGACGTGGAGGTGGTGATCAGGTATGGCCACATGTACGTGTCATGACTAGGAGCAGTTCTACCGTGCCTACGACCTGCAGCACGAGTACTTCCTTATCTTCAGGTACAACGGCGACGCCATGCCCACCGTGAAGGTGTTCAACACGACTATGTGCCACATGCCCTACTAGGAAGATGATGATGCCAGTATGTTCTGCCTCTTCTTCCTCTACATTTGGCTTTGTCTCACATCGATTGTTAATGGTCATTGTTGCATTTGTTCAGGAAATGGGAGCAGCATCAGCGACTCTAGCTACAGCCAAAGCAGCAGCGACTCTGGCTACAGCAAAAGCAGAAGTGAGGATGATCTAGAATGGAGTGGGGAAGAAGAGGAGCAGAGTGGGTATGAGGAGGCACTAGTGCAGGATGCTGCTAACGCGACACTGCGCTCAAAGACCCTTTGAGAAACTATGTGCGATACAGTAATTAATCACAAATGGTGGTATCAGAGAACCATAAAAAATGTCCAAAACATTTGCGATGACGGATGCATCAAACACGGTTCATATTTTAGTTGCGTGTGCGTGCAGGGCATATGGTTCAGTTCAATTAACTATTTGCGATGAGGAGTAACAAAAGAAACGGGCAGCCAGATGAAGGCATGTGCGATACACAACATATGGTTCACTAGGATGAAATGTTTGTGATTAGGCAACACAAGAACGGTCAGCCAGATCAAGGTGTGTGCCATATATAGCATGTGGTTCACTCGGATGAACTGTTTGTGTTGAGACAAGCGAACATAAACGGTTCAATATAACAAGATGTGTGTAATATGTGGCAAATAGATCTGTAATCAGAAATGTGTGCGAAGACTGATAATAACACAGATGGTTGCATCTAATAAGACGTATGTGATATGCTCTGTCTACACAACATGTATTGGCCATTGGGGGACGGGCGGTCATCCGGATATGCCGTAAGGATGCGAAGAGGCATCCTATATCAGCAAGGACTACCTGTTTCACCAGTAGCTCATCTAAGAGAACTCTCAAGTTAAGTGTGCTCAGGCTGGAGCAGCCATGGGATGGGTGACTGGATGGGAAGTTGTGTTGATGCTAAATTAGCTCATAGGATGGGTCATTCCGGTCATCAAGTGAAAAAAATGCCCCATTCCCTCAGCTAATTTAACCTCGAGGTCCTTGATTTTATTTTTATTTTATTTTTTTAACATATGTTAAAGAAGGTCT
Source organism: Triticum aestivum (assembly GCF_018294505.1). NCBI lineage: Eukaryota > Viridiplantae > Streptophyta > Magnoliopsida > Poales > Poaceae > Triticum > Triticum aestivum. The sequence continues at coordinate 478,973,095 of NC_057798.1, read as the reverse complement.
ATCGCATTACGTTTTGACAATGTGTATACGTGGCATACAGTTGATCCACTCGACCTGTTTTTGATGGAATAAGCTGTGTGTGTTGTGGGAAAACTCTTGATAGTGTACAACCTTTTGCGATTGATGAATTCATCACCGACGGGTTCCCTAGTGTGGTCCGTGTTCATCTCATCATGTGTATGTGTCCTTTCGTCCTTATCTCGCACATCTTGTCACCCCGCTGCCGCAGACATTCGAGCACAAGCTTGAGCAGCACGTGGGGGCATTCTTTTGTCCAACTAGTGCTGAGCCCGTTCCCGTGCAACCGCGCAGGTTCCCACGCAACCGCGCAGGTTCCCGCGCAAGCTTCCCACCCAACTCGGTGAAATCCCCCAAAATCCCAATGCTTACCAGCCTACTATATAAATCCTCACGACCGGCGAGTCTTGCATTGCATTTTCCCCTCCCTCCCTGTAGCTTATCTCGTCTACTTCTCCCAAAATCGGCAATGGCACTGGACCGTCATCGTCTCTCAGTCACTCCACCGTCATCAGAGCATAGCTCCAGCTGGGAGGATAGTGCGCAGTCCCCGGCTTAGTATAGTGCGCGCGACATCCCAGTTGGGTCTGCGCGGAACACACACCACATGCTCGGTTGCCTGTGCCCGTCGACAGCTGTTGCCGGCCACCATTGCTGCCACAGCTCTGTCGAAAGCCAAGGCCATCACCCGCTTCGCTGCCATGGCCATCACCCGCTTCGCTGTCATGGCCATCACCCCACTGTCGGCCAACATGGTCATCACCCGCTCCACCACTGCGGCCCGAAGGTGGGAGGTGGTGGTCATGGCCGCCACCCCATCGTCGTCCACCGTGGCCTCTAGCCCAGCATCGATCGCCAGGATCATCACCCGCTCCGCCACCATCGCCCACGGGAGGGAGGCGGAGGTGGAGGCCCGCATGTGCGACAGCGACCTTGCGCACTACATTGAGTTCCTGCGGGAGGAGGAGGAGCGCCTCGTCGAGCATGCAAAGAGCCTTACTGCCGCCATGGCCGCAGCACACGCCGACGCAGAGGGGAGGAATCAGGAGATCTATGAGGAGAACCACCACTTCGAGAGGGGTTGTCTGGAGCGGCAAAGGGCGTTCGAGGTGAGCATCACTGAAGGTGCAGCAGCGGGAGGCACCGTATTGCAGTTGTCCAGTTTGTCAGTAGCCTCCTCCTCCTCTTCCACTTACTGAGCGTGCTCGGCAGAGGAGAAGCTGCCGGAAGTAGTACAAAGCCCCTCCGTAGTAGTATTTAGGAGCTATTTTGTTCAGTTCATTTGACTATAGATGTGGTGGAACTGTACAACGTACTTAAAATTAGCTAGTATATATAGTTGAACTAGCTATTTCAGTACGTGGTTGGCAACAATTGAGGAAAAGTTTGGTCGGTTCAGCTGTAAAGTTGTACTGTTTGTATAAATTAAGCATGACTGCTTAATCTATGAATGAAATCTATGCTCAATTACTGAATTTTAGTAGCAAAAATTAGATAGTGCTAGTGATTTTTAGCTTCATATTTTCACAAATCACAGTGTTACAAGGATTGACAAATGGCAATGTTACTAGATCAACAAATGTCAATCTTTCCAGTTTGCAAATGGCAATATACCCAATGTGACAGATGCAAATCTTACCAAATTGTCTGTATGTGGTTGCAGACAGGTCATCCAAAAAAGCCGTTTGCGTTAAAGGGGCAGAAATCCTGCTTGCCAAATTTTCTCTTGGCTTAGCGCCAAAGTCTCGCTTTGCATATCTTATTCAATCTGAACTATTTGCGTTGAAGAGATGCACAAATCCTGTGCAACAAATTTTCCCTTGGCTTATTGCATAAGACCATAGTTCTCACTTTGCATACAGGTGTTCTATCTAAAACGTTTGAGATGAAGAGCTGAACAAATCCTGCTCGGCACATTTTCCCTTGGCTTACTGGGGAAGTTGTCAATGTACATACGAGTGTTCTATCTAAAATGTTTGCGATGTTAGAGTGGCAGCTAGTTGTTTCAAAATGCCTTTGTTGACTGTTATTTGAGTGCGCCTTCTCTCAAAATGGACACAAAAATTACCACATCATGTCGAGTGCCATTCCATGATAGCATGCCAAGTTTCATGAATTTCAGACAAGTTTGGGATTTAGTAGAATTTAAAAACAAAGTATCTCAACGTTTTCTAGACAGTCAATAGTGCTGGTGTTTGAAATTAATTCTCATTTCTTGCATGGGACCTAAGCATGCACCCAGGGACACATATTTGATTTTTCAACCAATTTATATGCACTGGAGCTTGTGCATGTAGTTCAAATTTGAATTATGCACATAAAATGCCTAGAAAACCCAGTTAATATATAAAAATGTCCAAACGAACCCCAAAAAATTCCAAAATTGAACACAACACTCCTGTTGTTCTATGTTGACACTAGAAATTTTTTGAAAGCAGGAAACGAGTATCGTTTCGTCCCCAAAGGTGGCACGTTCCCTACCGAAACCATCAAGCTTGTTGTGAGAAACTCTGGTTCGTGAGAAGCATACACCCAAACCTGCCCCAAATGGGCTAAACAATTTACCATGGCATGTCGGGTGCCATTCCATGATAGGATGCTAGGTTTCATGAATTTCAGACGAGTTTTGGAATTACTAGAATTTAAAAACCAGGTATCTCGATGTTTGCCGCCGAGTGACGGTGGCAGGGTGTTTGACATTCATTCCCATTTCTTGCATGGGACCTAAGCATGCAACCAAGGAAACATATTTGAATTTTCAACCAATTTATATGCATTAGAGCATGTGCATGTAGTTGAAATTTGAATTATGCACATAAATGCATTAAAACTCAATTAATGCATAAGAAATGTGATAACGAACCCAAAAAATTCCAAAGTTTAACACAACACTCATGTTGTTCTATGTTGACACTAGAGAAAAAAATAAATGAAGAAGAGACAATGGCTATCGTTTCGTCTAGAAAGGTGGAACGTTCCCTATCGAAACAATCAGGCTTGTTGTGAGAAGCTCTGGTTTGTGAGAAGGTTATACCCAAACCTGCCCCAAATGGGACAAAAAATTTACGACGGCATGTTGATGCTGCTCCATGATAGCATGCAATGTTTCATGAATTACAGACGAGTTTTGGATTTACTAGAATTTAAGAATCACGTATCTCAATGTTTGTGGCCGAGTGACGGTGGCAGGGTGTTTGACATCCATTCCCATTTCTTGCATGGGACCTAAGCATGCAACCAAGGAGACAGATTTGAATTTGCAACCAATTTATATGCATTAGAGCATGTGCATGTAGATCAAATTTGAATTATGCACATAAATGCATTGAAAGGTCAATTAATGCATAAAAATGTCCAATCGAACCCCGAAAAATTCCAAAATTTAACACAACGCTCCTGTTGTTCTATGTTGACACTAGAGAAAAAAATTTAAATCCAGAAGAGGCAAAGGATATCGTTTCGTCCAGAAAGGTGAAACGTTCCCTACCGTAACCATGAGGCTTGTTATGTGAAGCTCTGGTTTGTGAGAAACTTATACCCCAACCTGCCCAAAATGGTACAATATTTTTACCACTTCATGTTGGTGTCGTTCCGTGATAGCATGTCAAGTTTCATGAATTTCAGACGAGTTTCCGATTTACTAGAATTGTTAAACCATGTATCTCAATGTTAGAGGCCAAGCGATGGTGGCAAAGGTGTTTGACATTCATTCTCATTTCTTGCATGGGACCTAATTAAGCATGCAACCAGGGACACAAATTTGAATTTTCAACTAATTTATATGCATTAGAGCATGTGCATGTAGTTCAAATTTGAATTACGCACATGAATGCATGGAAAACTCAGTTAATGTATAAAAATGTCCAAGCGAACCCCCAAAAATCCCAGAAATTGACAGAACACCCCTGTTGTTCTATGTTGACACTAGAAAAAAATTGAAATCGAGAAGATGCAACGGATATCATTTCGTCCAGAAAGGTGAAATGTTCCCTACAAAAACCATCATGCTTGTTGTGAGAGAAGCTCTGGTTTGCGACAAGCTTATACCATAACCTGGCCCAAATGGGACAATATTTTTTTACCTTAGCATCTTGATGCCGTTCCATGATAGCATGCCAAGGTTCATGAATTTCAGACGAGTTTTGTCTTTACTAGAATTACAAAAGCAAGCACCTCAACATTTGCTGGAGAGCCACGGTGCCATGGTGTTTGAAAGCATCCCCATTTCTTGAATGGGACGTAAGCATCAACCCATGGACACATATCATTTTACAACCCATTTTGGTGCACCGGAGCATATGCATGTCGTTTAATTTTGAATTGTGCACCTGAAATTCCTAGAAAACCAAGTTACCGTATAAAAATGTCCAAACGAACACTGAATAATTCCAAAAATTTTGACGACACACCTACTGGGCTGGTCTGTGGTAAACATAAAAGAAAAGGTTGTCTAGACAGGCCAGAGTGTCCTGCACATCCCAGTTGACACCCTGCTTCCGTCTAAAAAACAAATTAGATAAATGCCACTCCAGTTATGGCGATTCATAAAATTGCCACTACAATTTCCAAAGTTTGAAAAATGCCACAACAATTTTTGCAAACTTTGAAAAACGCCACTGCAGTTTGCAACCTTTGAAAAATGCCACTCCAGACTTCGAAAAATGCCACTAGAAATGGCATGAAATGCCATTTTTCAACGTTTGGAAATTGCAGTGGCATTTCTCGGATACACCAGATTTGGAGTGGCATTTATCAAATTAACCGAAAACAAAAATAACTGGGCGAGCTGCTGGGTCCCTGGTGTCAGCTGCTCGTTGTGCAATTCTCTCGTTTATTGACTATGTTGACAATGGCATGGGACCCAGATGTCAGAAATCCACTAGGAGGAGCCATTTTTTTATTGGCTTGAAATAAGGAGGCACTTGCTTGCGTACTGCCATGACCTTGGCGGGCCCCTGCTGTCATCCTCTCCACGTACAATCATCTCCTGATTGTGTATGCGTCAACTTGCTAGGCCCACAAGTCAGCCTCTAAACCCGTGGAGGACAAATACAACCCATTTAAAAAATAACAGCCCATTTCATACGTTCAAACGAGAAGTTCAACATTCAGAGCAAAGTAACAGGTCTGATCCACATATAGAGTACTGAACTTCCATGTTGACAACCATCATAGCCAAGTTAACTATCTACTCCCACTAATACTATAGTAGCTACAAGTACTAACTTACTCTTACCTAACTAGACGATGCCGGCCGCCATCTGTGGTACACGCTAAACGCCAGCACCGGCGTCCTGCACCTCGCCTCGGACTTGCCAGAGGTGCGATAGGGCGCGTTGCTCACGCGCGTTGGCCCTTTCCATGCCAGCATGGTCCACCGAAGCTTCGGCTTCCAAGCGGGAAACCCACTTGACAAGCTGGTAGTAAAAATCAGCGTCGTTAACACGTGCATGCCCGACAGCCTCCAGGCATATTTGCTGGGGGCGGCCTCCACGTAGTCGGCCCAGTTGCGGGCACTCTGCTCGTGACTCAGAGCGTCGATGCGCTGCTTCTCCATGTCCCACTGGCGGCGCAAATCGGCGATACGCTGCTCCTCCGCCAGGCGGTCGCGCTCCAACAACTCCTCGATCTGCGCATTGCCATCTAAAGACAAATAGAATGCCTCCTCCCTCCGTATGCCTTCCGGTGAATAACCGAACACTAGTTTCGGCGGTGACCGCCTCTGGCGTCGCCTACCGCAGACGGGTGGGGGCATGGCGGATGTGGCGAGCGACGTCGGGCCGGTGGGGGCTTATGAGGATATGGCGAGTTGGGCCACGATGGCACCGGAGAAGGCCGGGAAACAATACTTATAGGGGGAAGGTAGCGCGATGGTCATCGGAATTCAATGCATAATGGCTTAGCACGCTAGCTTGCCGTGGAAAACTAGGGAAACTGAAATTATGACTGTGTCGTCCCGTCCCGTCTGGGTCGCACGCCGGCATGGCGGTCAAACAAGTGCACTCGAATCATCTCCCTCCTTGTCAATAATGATTCCACAGATTTAAAAAGCCCGCAACAATTAAAGCGTATCTTTTTTCTCATCAGTTAGTTGCCTTAATTACGGCCGGCTGCATGCAGGCACTCAGAATCACTCGCAGGCAGTACGCGAAGCAGCATGCAATGAGTCGAAGCCGAGGGCACGCATGCAACCACTTAAATCGCTGGAATTAATTAGGCTTAAACTTCTACATGTCCTTAATTATTGCCATGCCTTGGTCTTGCTGCTTTGCTCACGGGACTAATAAAGCCGGACGGAGGGAGTACCTTGGTTGGTGAGAGGTTTGAATTAAGCCCTGCAAACCGGAAAGGAGGTACTAGTACGTGTGTGATCCGCTACTTATTCGTGTAGGATCGAGTAGGTCGTTTCTTGAATTGAGCCCTGCAAACCGGAAAGGAGGTAGTGCGTGCGTGATCCGCTATTTATCCATGTAGGATCGATAGTGTAGCTTGTCAGTTTCTTCAGAGGTAGGCATTTTTATCCGTGTAGGATCGATAGCGTAGTTTGTCAGTTTCTTTAGAGGTAGGCATTTTTATTAAAAAACTGCCACTTTGCATTTTGCATCGCAAATAAAACTGCCAGGAGCGCATTTGTAGGCTAGCTAGTAATCGATCAGTAACTTGTAAACACTGAGCGAATAGAAATAAGTAACTGTTAATGCATCTCAATGATTCACAGATCATATACAAATATGTAGCTCCAAAAGCAAAGATCAGCCACTTTGGATCTTGCGTCGCAACTAAAACTAACTAGTATGATTTCCATACATAAGATCAACATGTTAAGGCATCTCAATGATTCACAGATCATATACAAGTATGTAGCTCCAAAAGCAAAGATCTAGAAAAAACATCTGTTCTTCCTACTAACATGGTTGCTTCTCTTGGCCAACATTCAGTACAGACTGAAAGACAAATTTTTTTGTGAAGTCTACAATTCCTCTTGCAAACGTAAGTGGTTTCACCAATAGCTGGAACCATGAGAATGAACCACACATGATGGAGGAACATCCACTGCAATATGATTTGGTGTTCTCTCGATCACACCGCGAGACTATTTTCGGAATACAAACTTTAACTTAGGCAAAATGATGCCCATTGTATAATAAGAACAAAGCAATCAAGCACCAACTGTTGGCCAGTAAATAGTACAATACTACTTTTCCGCAGTCCATGAAGTGACTATCCAATCTTTGTGTCTATTTTCAAATGGCACTGCATGCAGTGACTATACTATTCTCTTGTGTAGTTCAACAAAATTGCGGACACTTTGTTTGTTTGCCAAATAGCAATGGGCAGATGCTACCTCTTGAGCACTGCGTTGGATTTCCCCGAAGAGGAGAGGATGATGCAGTAATGTAGCGTAAGTATTTCCCTCAGTTTTTGAGAACCAAGGTATCAATCCAGTAGGAGATCACGCACGAGTCCCTCGTACCTACACAAAACGATAGCTACTCGCAACCAACGCGATTAGGGGTTGTCAATCCCTTCACGGTCACTTACGAGGGTGAGATCTGATAGAGATGATAAATAATATTTTTGGTATTTTTGATATAGAGATGCAAAGTAAAAAGTAAAAGGCAAAGTAAAAACAAAGCAAGTAATAAAGTAATGGAGATTGATATGATGAGAATAGACCCGGGGGCCATAGGTTTCACTAGTGACTTCTCTCAAGAGCATAAGTATTCTACGGTGGGTGAACAAATTACTGTTGAGCAATTGATCGAAAAGCGAATAATTATGATGTTATCTAGGTATGATCATGTGTGTAGGCATCACGTCCGAGACAAGTAGATCGAAACGATTCTGCATCTACTACTATTACTCCACTCATCGACCGCTATCCAGCATGCATCTAGAGTATTAAGTTAAAAACAGAGTAACACCTTAAGCAAGATGACATGATGTAGAGGGATAAATTCATGCAATATGATAAAAACCCCATCTTGTTATCCTCAATGGCAACAATACAATACGTGCCTTGCTGCCCCTGCTGGCACTGGGAAAGGACACCGCAAGATTGAACCCAAAGCTAAACACTTCTCCCATTGCAAGAACTACCAATCTAGTTGGCCAAACCAAACGGATAATTCGAAGGGACTTGCAAAGATAAATCAATCATACATAAAAGAATTCGGAGAAGATTCAAATATTATTCATAGATAAGCTAGATCATAAACCCACAATTCATCAATCTCAACAAACATACCGCAAAAAGAAGATTACATCGAATATATCTCCACAAGAGAGGGGGAGAACATTGTATTGAGATCCAAAAAGAGAGATGAAGCCATCTAGCTACTAGCTATGGACCCGAAGGTCTGAAGTAAACTACTCACACTTCATCGGAGAGGCTATGGTGTTGATGTAGAAGCCCTCCGTGGTAGATGCCCCCTCCGGCGGAGCTCCGGAACAGGCCCCAAGATGGGATCTCGCGGATACAGAAAGTTGCGGCGGTGGAATTAGGTTTTTGGCTCCGTATTTAATCTGACGGGGATACGTAGGTATATATAGGAGGAAGGAGTACGTCGGTGGAGCAATAGGGGGCCCACGAGGCAGGGGGCGCGCCTAGGGGGGAGGGTGCTCCCCCCACCCTCGTGACCTCCTCGATTGTTCCTTGGAGTAGGGTCCAAGTCTCCTGGATTACGTTCGGTGAGAAAATCATGTTCCCGAAGGTTTCATTCCGTTTGGACTCCGTTTGATATTCTGTTTCTTTGAAATACTGAAATAGGCAAAAAACAACAATTCTGGGCTGGGCCTCCGGTTAATAGGTTAGTCCCAAAAATAATATAAAAGTGGAAAATAAATCCCAATATAGTCCAAAATAGTAGATAAAGTAGCATGGAGCAATAAAAAATTATAGATACGTTGGAGACGTATCAAGCATCCCCAAGCTTAATTCCTGCTCGTCCTCAAGTAGGTAAATGATAAAAAGAGAATTTTTGATGCGGAGTGATACTTCGGCATAATTTCAATGTAAATCTTCTTAATTGTGGTATGAATATTCAGATACGAAAGATTCAAGACAAAAGTTCATATTGACATAAAAGTAATAATACTTCAAGCGTACTAATCAAAGCAATCATGTCTTCTCAAAATAGCATGGTTAAAGAAAGTTATCCCTACAAAATCATATAGTCTGGCTATGCTCTATCTTCATCACACAAAGTATTTAATCATGCACAACCCTGATGACGAGCCAAGCAATTGTTTCATACTTTAGTAATCTCAAACTTCTTCAACTTTTACACAATATATGAGCGTGAGCCATGGACATAGCACTATAGGTGGAATAGAATGGTGGATGTGGAGAAGACAAAAAAGGAGAAGATAGTCTCATATCAACTAGGCGTATCGATGGGCTATGGAGATGCCCATCAATAGATATTGATGTGAGTGAGTAGGGATTGCCATGCAACGGATGCACTAGAGCTATAAGTATATGAAAGCTCAACAAAAGAAACTAAGTGGGTGTGCATCCAACTTGCTTGCTCACGAAGACCTAGGGCACTTTTGAGGAAGCCCATCATTGGAATATACAAGCCAAGTTCTATAATGAAAAGTTCCCACTAGTATATGAAAGTGACAACATATGAGACTCTCTATCATGAAGATCATGGTGCTACTTTGAAGCACAAGTGTGGTAAAAGGATAGTAGCATTGTCCCTTCTCTCTTTTTCTCTCATATTTTTTTATTTTTTTTTATTTTGGTGGGCTTCTTTGGCCTCTTTTTTTGGGGGCTTCTTTGGCCTCTTTTATTTTTCATAAAGTCCGGAGTCTCATCCTGACTTATGGGGGAATCATAGTCTCCATCATCCTTTCCTCACTGGGACAATGCTCTAATAATGATGATCATCACACTTTTATTTTTTCTTACAACTCAACAATTACAACTCGTTACTTAGAACAGAATATGACTCTATATGAATGCCTCCGGCGGTGTACAGGGATATGCAATGAATCAAGAGTGACATGTATGAAAGAATTATGAACAGTGGCTTTGCCACAAATACAATGTGAACTACATGTTCATGCAAAAAGCAATATGACAAAAGTAATGTGTGTCATATGAACGGAACGGTGGAAAGTTGCATGGCAATATATCTCGGAATGGCTATGGAAATGCCATGATAGGTAGGTATGGTTGTTGTTTTGAGGAAGGTATATGGTGGGTGTATCGGCGAAAAGTGCGCGGTATTAGAGAGGCTAGCAATGGTGGAAGGGTGAGAGTGCGTATAATCCATGGACTCAACATTAATCAAAAGAACTCATGCACTTGTTGCAAGAATTTATAAGTCATCAAAAACCAAAGCACTAAATGCATACTCCTAGGGGGATAGATTGGTAGGACAAGACCATCGCTCGTCCCCGACTGCCACTCATAAGGAAGACAATCAATAAATAAAATTGTGCCCCGACTTCATCACAAAGCGGTTCACCATACGTGCATGTTACGGGAATCACAAACTTCAACACAAGCATTCTTTAAATTCATAATCACCCAACTAGCATTGCTTTGATATTATCACCTCCATATCTCAAAACAATTATCAAGCATCAAACTTATCTTAGTATTCAACGCACTCAAAAGAAAGTTTCACATATCTTGAATACCAAGTATATTATCTTTAAGCAAATTACCATGCTATTAACAACTCTCAAAATAATCTAAGTGAAGCATGAGAGATCAATAGTTTCTTTAAAACAAATCCACCACCGTGCTCTAAAAGATCTAAGTGAAGTACTAGAGCAAAAATTATTACGCTCAAAAGATATAAGTGAAGCACATAGAGTATTCTAGAAAATTCCAAATCATGTATGGCTCTCTCAAAAGGTGTGTACAGCAAGGATGATTGTGGTAAACTGACAAGCAAAGACGCAAATAATACAAGACGCTCCAAGCAAAACACATAACATGTGGTGAATAAAAATATAGCTCCAAGTGAATTACTGATGGAAGTAGACGAAAGAGGGGATGCCTTCCGGGGCATCCCCAAGCTTTGACTTTTTGGTGTCCTTGTATTATCTTGGGGTGCCATGGGCATCCCCAAGCTTAGGCTCTTTCCACTCTTTGTTCCATAATCCATCAAAAGAATTCACCCAAAACTTGAAAACTTCACAACACAAAACTCAATAGAAATCTCGTGATCACCGTTAGTGAAAGAAAACAAAAGACTACTTTAAGGTACTGTAATGAACTCATTATTTATTGATATTGGTGTTAAACCTACTGTATTCCAACTTACTTATGGTTTATAAACTAATTTATTAGCCATAGATGCATTGAAATAAGCAAACAACACACGAAAAACAGAATCTGTCAAAAACAGAACAGTCTGTAGCAATCTGTAACTAATGCAAACTTCTGAAACTCTAAAAATTATACAAAAATAGGAAGTAATGTACAATTTGTTTATTGATCAGCATCAAAAAGAATCAATGCAAACTCACGTTTCTGTGATTTATTTAATTTTTTCTCGTGAGCACAAAGTTTCTGCTTTTTCAGCAGAATCAAATCAACTATCATCATAGCTTATCCTATATGTTCTACTTGGCACAAACACTAATTAAAACATAAAACCACGTCTAACCAGAGGCTAGATTAATTATTTATTCCTAAACAGAAGCAAAAACAAAAAAACAAAAAATAAAATTGGGTTGCCTCCCAACAAGCGCTATCGTTTAATGCCCCTAGCTAGGCATTGATATTTCAATGATGCTCACAAGAAAGACAAGAATTGAAGCACAAAGAGAGCATCATAAAACACGTGATAAACACATCTATGTCTAACATACTTCCTATGCATAGGCATCTTATAGGCAAACAAATTATCAAGTCAAGCAAAAACTAGCATATGCAAGGAGGCGGAAAGAAACAATAGCAATCTCATCATAACGAGAGGTAATTTATTATCATGAAAATTTCTACGACCATATTTTCCTCTCTCATAATAATTACACGTGGGATCTAAAGTTGACACTCTTCCAAACCCACTTTCAATATTATCTCAAACAATATTATCAATCTCATATTCATCATGGGGATTGAATAAATTTTCAAGATCATAAGAAGAATCACCCAATCATGATCATTGCAACAAGTAGTAGACATAGAAAAACTAGCATCCCCAAGCATAGGGTTTTTCATATTATTAGCACAATTGACATCAAGATAATTTATAGTAAAATCATTTAAGTCATGCTTTTCGTTGAGGGAGCTATCAAGCATGGGTGCAATAGCAACGATCTCATTTTTAACATAAGGAACTATAGCAAATTCGTCTTCATAAATATTGGCTTCATGGCCACAAGAATAGCAAGCATCATGTTCATCAAGGGATATTTCAATCAAATCATCGGAATCATCATTATCTATAGATTCATGCATATCATTATTTTCTTCCAAAGCAACGGTCATTCTTTCAATAAATTCTTGGACATAGACATTATGAGCAAGGTTTTCATTGCAATATTTAAGTATGACAGAATTTTCAGATTTGTTGAGAGTAAAATCATACTTTTCAATCAAAGAAGCAACTTCATGAGCACCCTTAAAAACGACAAATTCTTCAATTTGTTCGATATCATATTAACTATAAACACCCTTTGCATAAGAAGATAAGATTTCATTATCATTGAACTCACATAGGTATAGAAGGTGTTTTTTAGGGTTCTTAAATCAACAAGTAAAATCACACATTTCACAAAGATTCCAAGCATAGCATAGCAAACTATTTATATGATACGGTAAGAGTCTCCCTTTTTCAGATAAACAATGACGCACAAAATGAGCATGCTCATCTAAAGATTTCCCAGCAACTAGGCTAGTTGGGGTTTCAGCACAAGCGCATAAGGATCGAAGATGATCCAAGTAGAACACTTTAAGTGGATCCATATCAATAGATTTTTAGCAAGCAAAGATTCAAGCATATAGAAGGCACAAGGAAACACAAAGAAAGATACATACGGGAAGAAGGCGAACGAAAAAGAGAGGGCGAATAAAACGACAAGGGTGAAGTGGGGGAGAGGAAAACGAGAGGCAAATAATGTAATGCGAGAGATAGGGATTGTGATGGGTACTTGGTATGGTTGACTTTTGCGCAAATTCCCCGGCAACGACACCAGAAATTCTTCTTGCTACCTCTTGAGCACTGTGTTGGATTTCCCCGAAGAGGAGAGGATGATGCAGTAAAGTAGCGTAAGTATTTCCCTCAATTTTTGAGAACCAAGGTATCAATCCAGTAGGAGATCACGCACGAGTCCCTCGTACCTACACAAAACGATCGCTACTCGCAACCAATGCGATTAGGGGTTGTCAGTCCCTTCACGGTCACTTACGAGGGTGAGATCTGATAGAGATGATAAATAATATTTTTGGTATTTTTGATATAGAGATGCAAAGTAAAAAGTAAAAGGCAAAGGTAAAACAAAGCAAGTAATAAAGTAATGGAGATTGATATGATGAGAATAGACCCGGGGTCCATAGGTTTCACTAGTGGCTTCTCTCAAGAGTATAAGTATTCTACGATGGGTGAACAAATTACTGTTGAGCAATTGATAGAAAAGCGAATAATTATGATGTTATCTTCTCGGTATGATCATGTGTATAGGCATCACGTCCAAGACAAGTAGATCGAAACGATTCTACATCTACTACTATTACTCCACTCATCGACCGCTATCCAGCATGCATCTAGAGTATTAAGTTAAAAACAGAGTAACGCCTTAAGCAAGATGACATGATGTAGAGGGATAAATTCATGCAATATGATAAAAACCCAATCTTGTTATCCTCGATGGCAATAATACAATACGTGCCTTGCTGCCCCTGCTGTCACTGGGAAAGGACACCGCAAGATTGAAACCAAAGCTAAACACTTCTCCCATTGCAAGAACTACCAATCTAGTTGGCCAAACCAAATGGATAATTCGAAGAGACTTGCAAAGATAACTCAATCATACATAAAAGAATTCAGAGAAGATTCAAATATTATTCATAGATAAGCTGGATCATAAACCCACAATTCATCAGTCTCAACAAACACACCACAAAAAGAAGATTACATCGAATAGATCTCCACAAGAGAGGGGGAGAACATTGTATTGAGATCCAAAAAGAGAGAAGAAGCCATCTAGCTACTATCTATGGACCTGAAGGTCTGAAGTAAACTACTCACACTTCATCGGAGAGGCTATGGTGTTGATGTAGAAGTCCTCCGTGGTAGATGCCCCCTCCGGCGGAGCTCCGGAACAGGCCCCAAGATGGGATCTCGCGGATACAGAAAGTTGCAGTGGTGGAATTAGGTTTTTGGCTCCGTATTTGATCTGATGGGGGTACGTAGGTATATATAGGAGGAAGGAGTACGTCGGTGGAGCAACAGGGGGCCCACGAGGCAAGGGGGCGCGCCCAGGGGGAGGGCATGCCCCTCACCCTCGTGACCTCCTCGGTTGTTCCTTGGAGCAGGGTCCAAGTCTCCTGGATCACGTTCGGTGAGAAAATCACGTTCCTGAAGGTTTCATTCTGTTTGGACTCCGTTTGATATTCTGTTTCTTCAAAATACTAAAATAGGCAAAAAACAGCAATTCTGGGTTGGGCCTCCGGTTAATAGGTTAGTCCCAAAAATAATATAGAAGTGGAAAATAAAGCCCAATATAGTCCAAAACAGTAGATAAAGTAGCATGGAGCAATAAAAAATTATAGATACGTTGGAGACGTATCAGCAGACATCTCTGTCTGCACAAATATCAAGCAACTAGTAAACAAATCAAGCAGCTAGCAAACCACTAGTATTACTATCTAATGACAGTACAAAAAGAGTAGCAAGATAGTAGCAAACCATGTACCTTCGTAATGACCAGCTTATAGTGCCACCAATTGGATATAAAGGTTTGGAAAAAAACATGCTCCTAATGTTGAACCAGTTGGACTTTTTGTGCAGCTCCACTAAAATCGAGCATCCCTGTTTGCATAGATATTGAAAGTGTGATTACTATAAAAGTGGCACTAGTTGAAGCATAGACTCACAAATATAAGCATTCCAATTTCTTAATGGGAAAATGTAGCAAGATTGTTTTTACCAACCTGTTTGAAGGAATAAATAAAGCAATAGTGGCTGATGTCAGGAAGGCATACATAGTTTTTTCTAAAAAACTGAGCCATTCCTGACCTTTCCTCTTCTTTTAAGAAAATTTTGTGCAGTTCTACTAAAATAAAATGCCATCACTGCCTTGACAATTCAGTGACACTTTACAAAAGGAAATGACTTAACATTACATCATGATGTTAGGTATGTATTCGACAGGCATTAGAGACAAACATACAGACCTCCTTCGATAACATAATGAACATTAATTTTAACAAAGGTGTGACTAGCTTTACCAGGATAATTTGAGTGAAATCTACACCATTCGAATACTACAAATATACACTAATCCAGTGGTTAGTGCAACAGTAGAGTAGTTAGTTTATTACAGGGTACAGTACAATGGTTTTACTGAACAGATTTCAATAAACTCTAGCACTGGAAGGTTTCTATAAGAATTAACAATACAAAATGTAAAGGTAACAAATTTCAGCATTGGTATACTAGCTGTGCATGAGCATTAAAGTGAGGTATGTAATCTATAAGCATTAATAGTGCAAAAATCTGAAGGTAGTAACAAGTTTCATCGTTGGTATATTGGCTGTGCAACAGCATTAGATTGCCTTAGCTGGAAAATCTTTAATACATCCACAATCAACAGCTAACCCTGAAATAATCCAGTGACATTAAATGGCATTGCTTAAATTTATCGGTGGCATTAGACTGAGAGCGGCATTAGTTAAATGTGGCATCACTTTAGCAGTAGCATTGCTTGACTTGACTGCTGGTGTTATACTAACAACAAAAAAAGTGGCAATAAGAGCATGGGAGGCCCATTCGGACAGTGGGCGCACCAGTACTATGTACCTCCATGGACGCAGATTGGTGAGGGAGGTATGGTTGCCCAGTGCAACAAATATCCAGGCATCATATGTGGATTACGTCCCATTTTTGTTCTCTTTAGCCACCTTTTTCCTATGTGAGGACAACAAACCGATCGACCTGGTCATTCTCTATAGCATTGTCATGTCTTTCTACCCTTCTTCAACCAAGAGACACAAGACTCGTTCCTTAGCTACTGATTTCCCCCTTTTCAACCTAGATGTGGGTTCGATGCCTACTCTCTTGGACAGTACAATCTCCCTTCCTTTCCTTATTCAACCCAGACATTGGTTAGTCTACATGAAGTAGGGTTTCCTTCAATAATGCAAATTATGGTTTTCGTCTGTGTGGCCAGCAGAGCAGAGGATAGCAAATTGGGAAGATCGTGGAGTGGAAAAAGTTCCACATGCAACGACGTGGCAGATGGGGCAATAGAACAAGGGTATGGTTCGAAAAGAGGTAGCATACATGAGGGTCGGCGGGATGTGGCTTCGCTCATGGTCGTCGTCCTCCGCACACACTACGGCAGCGAGCTTCGGGACGGAGGCCATCCCGCGAGGGCGCTAGGTCTGAGAGGACGGCCTTGTCGTCAGTGCATGACCTCGCTCGCTGACGACGAGTGCGTCAACGCTGCACGTCCTTTTCTTCCCCGGTGGATCTGTGACCACCAGTGAGGAGGGAGAGAGGGGCCGTCTTTTTTAGATCTGGAGAGAGGGTGTTAGTGTGAGAAGCAAGTGGGCAGCCCTTGGCAAGAAAGCGCTGAAGCTCCAGCCTATATATCTTTTTTATACTACTAGTACTGGATGTGGAGTAATGGTAGAGTAGTTTATATTTTCTCTACGTACAGTACCAGTTAGTCGTGCTTCAAAACTGAACGGCACACCATTAAAAAAATAAAGGTCGATAACTAATGCGGCACCTCGGGCCAACGCGACTAGATCGCATTTTGCACGAGAAATTACACACCATGTTTCATTGACATGTGGTCCCGTTCCAACATATCAATGATACGATGGTGAGTAGTTGGAGTATTTCCGAACGGACGTGTAGGCCGGGGCGCCTCTTCGTGAACCGTGGTAAACTGGCAACCGTCCACTGACTCTTTGCCTTTCCCTCTCGACTTGGAACCGCTATCGCACGCTCTTCCTTTCCCTCCTCCATTTTCCTTCAGCCCTTCACCCTTTCTTCTGCCATTGTTCGATCGTCTTATCAATGGAGGGAAGAGGCCAGAAACAACCCTGTTATTCTTACCCCGATCTGAAAGATGACGTGGTGGAGGAACTCATTGATCGGTGCGACGTCATCACCTTGGCTAGCATGGCAGGTTCGTTCAAGCCCATTCTCGACTCAACTAATAACATCATTACAAGGAACCCAAGAGTCAAGGAGCGGTTTGATCTCCCCTATCTTCTTTGCCGTGACCCTGATGACTGGCGCTGGCATGACGGAGGCCTCGCCCTGTGCAAGTTGATGCCGCTTGATAATGATACATATGATGTTAAGATGCCATCGCTTGAGGGCAAGGCTTGGGCAGGCGCAAATGTAGATTGGGTTGTTTACATTGGGTCCAACTGCGAGTGGGAACTTGTGAATGTGTACACTCGTGACCGGGTTCCACTTCCAAAAATCTCAGCAGGCTACCCAGAGGTTGAGCACACCGGTATTGTATGCACATTCAAATACGATCATGGTGACTGTCTTCTACGGAAGATAGCAATTTGTCAAGTTCCGAACCGCTCTTGGAATTACAACAACTATGAAGTTGTTGCTATCTTCGACAAGCTTGTTGCCATCCTTGGTTGTTTGACTCGATGGATATTGCTCAAAAATCAGTTTCTGTACACGGATGAGTACTATGATGCAATTCAATACGAGGGCCTTGTGTTTGGTGCGACCACACGTGGCACTGTTTTTGCATGGCATCCTCGTAGTTTCGGTACGTTTGTCTTCCACCGTAATGATAATTGTTTCATCCACATGCATGCGAGTTAGCAAGTTTCCCTTTACTAATTAACCTTCTTCTTGTGTTTCCAAGGTCCTGTGAACATTCCACCACCTATACTTGAAAATTTTTATAACCAAGGGGGAGATGACGATGGTGATGATCACGAGCATGAGGACGAGTAGCGCCCATGTACTCTTTGGCGCCTGGCAACTAATTCCGATGGATCACCTCTTCTTGTGTGTATACAGCCCACTGATGATGTTACTGCTAAGGAAGCAGGTGTAGTCTCCCATGGTCACACTCTCCGGACCTATTCCAACACCCGTTGCATGGTGTTCGGGATGGATACTAGTGTGCTAGCGCCAACTCCTTCTCCCTGGTACAGAATTGATAGTCTTGGAGAAACTCACTCTTCCTTTGACAAAACTATCCAATGATGGTGAAAGGCGATCCAACTTCTGTTCAATGTTACTACCATTTATGAGAAGCAACTGTGTCTATACCTTGGACATTTGGGTGGTTCCCTACCCTGGTACTGATATAATAGGGTGCTTTAGCCTGGATGATTAGTCCTACGCTGGTCTCCAGATCGACAATGGATGGCCCGTCCCAGAGAATCACTTGTGGTTCAAAGCAAGCGTTTCCAACGCCAAGGAATGTTTGAGTTGAAGTTCATTTCATTGCTTGTTATTTGTTGTGTGGTGAAAACTTTAGTATTTATAATGTATCCTCATTGTCGATGTGGGTTGATGACCTGTTGTATGTAATAAAATGATGTGCTTGTGATAAACTTACTAAATTTATGAATGGCTTTCGAGTCGCTTCTCTGAGTGAGTGGTGCGACGAGGCAAAAAAATATTTTCCGAATACATAATTGTACGTGCATTGCAACAGGTTATCAGATGAGACCAATCAACAATAGTACTACACTATTTGTACTAGCTTCACATGCTTCACACGTCAGGCGGGTGTTTTTACTGTAGCCATATGTTAATGTGTTCGCTGTACGTAACTAGCACCTCGAATCCTCGATACTAGTACTATAGTAGGAGTAAGTAGTAGGAGTAGTAGGGTGGCATGGGCCAAAACAAGCATTCACGTCTAGGAGTACGACACATGCCACCACCACGACATCCATCTGACACCATATTATTTCTTGGAGTCCGTGCTAGAGCAATCTCTTCAACCTCGTCGTTTCTCTAACTTCAGCCATTGCGTGGCGAGCAAGGTGGGGGTTTGCCGATAGTCGGTTTCCTTAACTGCGGTCCCACTTGTAAGGCCAACTCCAATGCACGACCCCAAACGGACCTCCGTTTTGCACGAACTCCAACGATAATTTTGACTAGAAAAGCAAGACCAAAGAAAACAAGAACCACAAGAATACATTTTACTACTCCTGTAAGTTGGATTAGTGCCTTCTCGATGCATTCATTGTTGATCTGCGGAGGCTCGATCTTGCGTGCTTCTTTCTTCTTTGAGTGTAAAGAAGTAGGCGTTGCTTCCTCGCATCTAGTCTCATGTCTAGCCTCTAGTCTAGTAGGAGTATCAACAATTGCACTAATCTCATCTCTAGCCTCTGTGCTAGCTAAAAGTTAGAGAACATCTACTAAATTGTGCTCTATCAATATATGGATGTACTCTTCTTCCCAATACAAAAACTTGCATCCATTCTACTCCCTCCGTTGCACAATACATGCCTTCTATTTGTCAAAATATATATGTATCTAGACATGTTTTAGTATATAGGTACATCCATTTTTGGACGAATGGAAGTCAAGTATTTTGGAACGGAGGGAGTACACAATAAATATTTTAAGTTAGCACAACTAGTCTAATCTGAGAGCACAACCGAAGATTTGGTCGGGTTCTTCCTCCTTTTGACGACACGTGGGACATCCAGCATCCAGGTCGTGTCATGAAAGAAAATAGAGTGGTAGTTGAAGCCACGAGATGTGCATCTTGGGTTAAGCTGTAAATAGAATCTTACTACTCTTGAGTAACTCCAAAAGCGGCCACCGAAGATCTTTATTGGATTTTTTTTTCATCACCAGCACGTCGAGGTGAAAGATGTGCAGGTTCAGTGGGTCCGCTTGCGTTTTCACTGACAAGTGGGACCGCATGTGAGCAAACAGACGATGGGCTCCGTGCGTCCACTGGCTGGCTGAGAAGAGAGATAGAGGAGGGATGAGCATGGACTGCAGGAAATTTGTTCTACATACCTCGATATAGGCTTGATATAGCGGGGTGGCATGGGCCATAACTAGCATTCACGTCTAGCAGTATGGCACACGCCACCCACACGCGTCCATCCGACACCAATTTTCTTGGAGTCCGTGCTACAGCCATCTCTTCTCCCTCCTATTTTCTCAGCCATCACGCGGTGGGCGGGGTGGGGGTTTGCTGATAGTCGGTTTTCTCAACTGTGATCCCACTTGTAAGTGAGGCCCTCTTTGATTTTCAGGATTTTCAAAACACTGGAATAGGGAAAATACAGGATTTGAGTGGCATGTCCACTTGAATCCTATAGGATTAGCCTAGAGTGTTTGATGCTACAAGAAAAACAAAGGAATTGAAAGAAGAGGTTGGAGTGGATGCTAGATTTCCAATGAAATGTAGTACACTTGATTCCATAGAAAAAAATCCTATAGGATTCAATCTTCTGAATCAAACGACAAATGTAGGAAAAAATCCTAAGGATTCTAACCCTCCAAAAGTCCCATGGAATTCCTTTGAATCAAAGGAGCCCTAAAAATGCAACAACGCACGCATTCTCGCTTGAGCGGCGTGCCGGACCAACCATGTGGGGGTGTGACTTGAACACGACAGGCTTTTCCTTTTGAACTCGTAACTTGTAAATTTTGGTTTTGCTCCATGGCGCGACCGATAGATAGAAAATAACGATTTTGCCTAGAGTAATGAGAAGTTTGGTTCTGGCGCTGTTCATGCATGGAGTACGTACGAAAATTATGAAGTTGATGTGAAAGGTAAGATAATTACTCTAGTATCATATACTACTACATGGATTTGTCGGAAAGATAAAAAGACATACGGATCCATCAACGACATCCTCATGCCCTAGTGCGCCGGGTCACCAACCGACGTGTGAGGAGCAGCGGCATTGGCGGCGAGCTCAACGTGCTTCTGAACAGTGCCGTCCAAGGTTGGCCTGGGTCCAAGAAGGCCAGCGTCCTATCGTCCTCCTCTTGCATGTAGTAGTCCTTGTGGACAATTTGCGCGTAGACGTGGGTGATTATGTCGATGGTTTCTTGCTGCGGCAGGCGCTGTGCAGCGAGCGCGACCTCGAGGTGGACATTCTCCGGCGCGACAGCGGACAGTCGCAGGGCCACCAATGCGTCAAAGAGGTTGTCACCATAGTGGCCGCTGAGGGTGGCGGGCATCGCAGAGCCTGGGCGCGTCGGCTGGAGGCTTACGTCAAAGTCATCCGCGAGCTTCTTGACAACGGTGAACTTGTCGAGGAAACCGACGAGGACCTCGTCGAACAAGGAGACGAAGCTGTCGTCCAAGCGGCCCCTCGCCCTGGCGGCCTCAAGCAATACTACCTGGAGACGTTCCTTGGTGCCGGGCCGCAGGCCGGCGTCGTGGACCATCTGGCACAGCCGGCTGATGCTCGCGATCATCGCCTCTGTGGGTCTAGATTAGCTTCTAGTCAACTGATCTTGCGATTCGAGTGATCACTCTTGCCCTTGGTTAGCATGCGTAGGTGCGTAGGATTTCGTACTACTCCTCGGCCCTCTACTGCACCTGCCTTTGGCTGTATGATAGGTGGGCTAGCCACCCCCTGGGCCCACGTGTCATTCACCCAAAGGCAATTGTCGTAAGTCAATGAAGCTGGGTCCCCCTTCGTGCCGGTGCAGTATAGTCATCTCACAGGAGACCGGACCTCTAGTTGGGGCCAAACGAGAGAAGTTTGATGTTTACTGGTTTATTGGTCCCCTTTGCATTTTGCGCCAAGTTTTGACCTTTGATTTAACTAATAAAATGTTAATGCAGGTAAACAAAAATGTTGTGTAACATTACAACCAGCCTAAGTCACATTACGAAAACCAAATAATCCCAAAACACTTAGGCACGGTGCATTAACTCCCTCCTTGTTTCTTATTTCGTGACATATCAACCAATGAGAGATGTGGGCCGTGCATACTTTCAATGACTGGAGACTACCAAACATGACATGCAGTGTTTAGTTCATTGCATGTAATCCTATTAGTACTCTAGTTAGCAAAAAAATTAAGTTCTCTCGCCGATAGGAATAAAACACCATGTATTTATTTACAGAGGGAGTAGTACATTTTTTGTGACATGCATTTCTAGATATTGCTAGTCAAATACTAAAATCCAGATGGTGTGGTAGTACTCCAAAATCCAGACGGTGGTGCTACTAGTACTAGTAGTAGTACTACCAATGTAGTAGTAGGAGTACTAGCACTGTACTACCCATTGGTCAAATTATTACGTGCTGCTCCTCACAGTGAAGTGACAAGACCCTGCGCTGGAGATGACACCTGAGTATAGGCGCCGTGTTTGGCATACCATAGTCAGCCTCACCGTCTGCAGTCACTATCATCATGGCTGTAGAGCTAGCCTGCTTACAACTATCCCTGTTTGACATAATTTCCCGTGCGTAGATGCCCGTGCATTGCACGGAACACCAAGATTGGGGGTGGATGGCTCCGGCAGCGGCCATCGCGCTAGATTTTTCAACGGCCTTCTAGATGTGGTGGGGAGGAGATAAGCCTGATTGTGAGAGACAAGGAGTTGTTTTTAAATAGGGAACAAGTGCGGGCTTCTTTTTGCAAAAAGGGAGAAGCTTGGTTTGTATGCGTCAGATCTAGATCCCATGGCTATTGGTGAAAGATGGGAGGCACAACATCATCACTAAAGGAGTCCTGGATTAGGGGGTGTCCAGATAGCCGGACTACCATCATCAGCCGAACTATCATCGGCCGGACTATCATCATCGACCGGACTCCAAGACCATGAAGATACAAGATTGAAGACTTCGTCCCGTGTCCGGATGGGACTTTCCTTGGCGTGGAAGGCAAGCTTGGCGATACGGATACGTAGATCTCCTACCATTGTAACCGACTCTATGTAACCCTAGCCCTCTCCGGTGTCTATATAAACAGGATGGCTCTAGTCCGTAGGACACAACAACAACCCTTACAATCATACCATAGGCTAGCTTCTAGGGTTTAGCCTCCTTGATCTCGTGGTAGATCCACTCTTGTAAACATCCACAACATCAATATCAATCAAGCAGGACGTAGGGTTTTACCTCCATCAAGAGGGCCCGAACCTGGGTAAAACATCGTGTCCCTTGTCTCCTATTACCATCCGCCTAGACGCACAGTTCGGGACCTCCTACCCGAGATCCGCCGGTTTTGACACCGACATTGGTGCTTTCATTGAGAGTTCCTCTGTGTCGTCACCGATAGGCTTGATGGCCTCTTCAATCGACAACGACGCAGTCCTGGGTGAGACTTTCTCCCCGGACAGATCTTCGTATTCGGCGGCTTCGCACTACGGGCCAACTCACTTGGCCATCTGGAGCAGATCGAAAGCTACGCCCCTGGCCGTCAGGTCAGGTTTGGAAGCCTAAACTTCATGGCCGATATCCGCGGGGACTTGATCTTCGATGGATCTGAGCCACAGCCGAGCGTGCCGCGCTGTCACGATGGGCATGACCTAACTCTGCCGTCTGACAGCACCTTGGAGGCCGCACACGAATCCGCTCCGACCCATAGTCCAGAGCCGATCGCTCAGATCGAGGATAGATGGCTGGACACCGCCTCGGGAGCTGCAACTTCTACGGCGATGGAGCCGAACACTTATCTTGTCCCGCATAAAGCCCATGACTCCGAGGTGCCGGACCCCCTGCCGGACTCCGAACCTCCTGCGCCCCTGCTAGTCGAATCCGATTGGGCGCCGATCATGGAACTCACCGCTGCGGACACCTTTCAGCACTCACCCTTCGGCGATATCTTAAATTCGCTGAAGCATCTCTCACTATCCGGCGAGCCCTGGCCGAACTACGGCCGGGATGGTCGGGACGCGGACAATGAAGAAATTCAGAGCCCACCCACCACCCACTTCGTAGCCACCGTCAACGATCTAACCGACGTGCTAAACTACGACTCAGAAGACATCAACGGTATGGACGACGATGCCGGAGACGATCAAGAACCAGCGCCTACAAGGCACTGGAAGGCCACCTCGTCACATGACATACATATGGTGGACACCCCGAAGGGAAGCGATACCGAGGAACAACGGGACGCGGCAGAGGATAATCCCGCCGATAAACAACCAAAATGGCGACGTAGACGCCGCCCTAAGTCCCGCCTCGATCAAAGCAGCATTCCTAATGACCCAGCGATAGAGCAGGGCAAACCAGCGGACGACGAACATACAACCAAGCAACCATCCGAACAGTACGAACCGGATAATCAACCCCTTCACGGAGCAATCAACAGTCCGGACACACCACCGGAGCATAAGAACCTTCACAAAAGACTCGTCGCCACTGCAAGAAGTTTGAAGAAGGAAAAACGGAAGCTCAAAACAGCGGAAGACATACTCAGAATGAAGTGGAGCAAAGTACTCAAGACCGCAGACAAATATGGCCATGGCCATCAAACAAAGAGCTACCCGAAGCGCAAGCTGCTGCCAGAATTTGACGAGGAAGCCATAGAGCCCTCACAGTCAAAAAATAAAGACGCCGCCTGGCCGGATAGACGGCCAGATGACAGGCCAAAAGCGACAAGCGGCGCCGCACACAAGCCGACTTATGATCCTGGGAAAACAGACTGCCCAACTAGGTCCATCTACGGGCCAAAAAAGAGGGCCCCAGGAAGTAACACAACACGACAAGCGTTCGAAGACAGCGGCACACCCAAATACAGGGGCGCCGCACACCCGCTATGTTTTACCGATGAGGTGCTGGATCATGAATTTCCAGCAGGGTTCAAACCCATAAACATAGAGGCATACGACGGCACAACAGACCCCGGAGTCTGGATAGAAGATTACATACTACATATATACATGGCTAGAGGAGATGATCTCCACGCCATAAAATACCTACCCCTCAAGCTCAAAGGGCCAGCTCGGCATTGGCTCAAAAGCCTCCCAGAAAACACTGTTGGAAGTTGGGAAGAGCTTGAGGACGCGTTTAGAGAAAATTTTCAAGGGACTTATGTCCGCCCTCCGGATGCAGACGATCTGAGTCATATAACCCAACAGCCCGGAGAGTCAGCGCACAAATTCTGGAACAGGTTCCTTACCAAAAAGAACCAAATAGTCGACTGTCCGGACGCGGAAGCCTTAGCAGCTTTTAAACACAACGTCTGAGACGAATGGCTCGCCAGACACCTCAGCCAAGAGAAGCCAAGAACAATGGTCGCGCTAACAAGCCTCATGACGCGCTTTTGCGCAGGAGAAGACAGCTGGCTAGCAAGATGCAGCACCAGCGACCCGAGTACATCCGAGATCAGAGATGGAAAAGGAAAATCACGGCGCAGGAAAGATCAGCGCCGGAACAAAGAAAAAAGCCCAAAGGGCACGGCGGTCAACGCTAGACTCAAAAGCTCGCGGCCAAACAATAAAACACTGCCTCTTAAGGACAACAACAACGAGCTATCAAATTTAAACAAAATTTTAGATCGGATATGTCAAATCCACAGTACCTCCGGAAGGCCTGCAAACCATACCAACCGAAATTGTTGGGTTTTTAAACAGTTCGGCAGACTCAACGCCGGACACAAGGGGCTCGATGCGCCAAGCGAGGACGATGACGAACCCCACCAGCGGAGCACCGGGAGTCAAAAGACTTTCCCACAAGAAGTCAAAACAGTAAACTCACTTCATGTGATAGTACGGAAAACCAACAAGGCACTCGCTAAGACAAGTGTCGCACGGTCCACCCCAGCGGAACACCGAGATTGGATGTCAAAACCAATCACTTTCGACCATCTGGATTAGTCCAGAAGTATCCGGAACGCAGGATAGACTGCCCTGATATTGGATCCCATAATAGACGGACTGCAATTCACGCAGGTTTTGATGGACGGCGCTAGTGACTTAAACCTGCTATATCCGGGCACAATCCACAAGTCGGGATAAACCCCACTACAATTCGGCATAGCCGCACTTCCTTCAAAGGAGTGGCGCCAGGCCCTTATGCCAGGTGCACAGGTTCATTATTACTAGAAGTTGGGTTCGGGTCACCTGACAACTTCCGACGAGAAAAGCTAACCTTTCATGTCGCCCCATTTAAAAGTAGCTATCAAGCATCACTGGGACGGGAAGCTTTCGTCCGCTTCAATGCAATACCACATTACGTGTCTCTTACGCTTAAAATGCCCGGTCCACGTGGCATCATTTCATTAAAAGGTCGCCTGATACCCCGAACACGGCTGGACGAGTCCGGAATAAATAAGCTAGGGGCTACCTAGCCGCACACCCCTTCACAAGGGTTTGTACATATAAGCCATAATGAGCTAGCATAGGCTCAGCTTTATTAATCTATATTTCAATTTTTTATGCACTTTCTCGCATGATTTCTTTTCCAACTAAGTTCCTCTCTTTTTACAAATGAACAGCGTGCACACCCGTCCAGGATACGGCACAACGGAGACACAGGCGCAGACGTGCAGTAGGGACCCGTTGCAAGGACTCTTTTCAGACTAAGACCCTACGTAAACCTTTCTTACTGTCTCTTGTTGCTATAATCCCCTGGTTTCTCATTATAAGCAGAGTGGAGACTGGCGTTTTGGCATCGGCCGCGCCAGAAGAACCTGCCCGTACCTGGACACAAGGGGCTTAGGGCATTGTTTTGCCCGCTATTGTAAAGACCGAACACCTTCGGGAGTGTTCGGCGTCTCGAGTTAGGCCTTATATGCATCAGCTCCGAATCATGTCTTTGGTCAAATGTTGGGTTTGCCCGGCTCATGTGTTTTGCTGCCTTACGTTCCGTATCATCGGCTAACGCGGCACCAGGAGAACTACTGCGATTGTGCCCCAGTTCGGCTGGGCGAGCACCTCAGTAGAGAAAGCTGAAAACTGACTGTCATGATACAGCGAGAGACTGGTCAACCACTCGATCGACCATGGGAATGTTTAGAATTCCTCCGCTTTGACGAAGGGCCGTTTCCCGGTCAGGCACATACGCGCCCCAAATTCGGAGAGCGCGGTGCCCCCAGGGGCTATGTCGTAGCCCCACCCTCGAACTCCATGGCTAAGTGAAAGTGATAAAGCATTATAGTCCGGTTGCCTCGTTTGCTACGCTACCACCTCCTTTACTAGACCGAGACGTCGGATTAAGTGTGAAAACGCGCTATTTTTTGCGAACACCCCCGCACCTTGTGCGTGGGGGCTGAAGCCGACGACTGCCATCTTTCAGGTTATACACACGTATACATGAACGGCCGCATAGGAGATATTCTATTACTTGAAGCACAAGTATAAAAGGCGCTTACATCATAAATATTGTTTTACATCATAAAGACGTTCATTCGAACGTAACATTTTTTGAGCACTGCGACTCTATTACACGAGCACCACGCAGCACTTCGCCAAAATAGTGCTCGGCGGGTAACCGGTTATCATCCGAACCCGGGGTCGCAACAGCGGTGGCATCCATCTCTGTGCAATGTGTCCTCACACGGGCGAGTGCCATCCGCGCACCCTCTATGCAGGCCGACCGCTTCATCGCCTTGATATGTGGCACCGCCCCAAGAAATTGCTGCAATAAGCCAAAGTAACTCTTTGGCTCGGGCCTATCCGGCCGGACATGGGTCACTATATCCGTCATAGCAAGCCCGGACAACCTACTTAGCTCAGCCCACTCGGCCAAACGGTCGGTCAGCGGAAGTGAACGCTCCGGACTATGGAATTGAGACCAAAACAGCTCTTCCGTCTTGTGATCCTTTTGGCTTAGAAAATGCACAACGGCATCCGCCGCACTTGCTGATAAGTCCATATAAGGGTCCTATGGACCCCACAGTTGGCCCAGCTGAGCATACTTTGGATCTGTAAACCTTCGGCGCAGCAGAAAAGGCTTGCCAGCCACAATATCTCCGGCCTGACGCAGCTCTTCCTTTATAGCCCGCATTGCCGAGCGGGCATCCTTGGCTTCGGCGGTGGCCTTCCCCAGGTCTTCTTGCCCCGCTAGGCGCTCCTTCCCAAGAGCCTCATTGCGGTCGGTAGCATCTTTTAACTTCAAGGCCATTTCGGCCATCTCTTCCCTGCTCCGGAAGTGTGCGACCCTTTTGGCCGCTAACTCCTCGGCCGCCCTCGAGGCCGCCGCATTACTCCTTCTGGCCTGCTCCTTGGCTTGAGCAAGTTCGGCCCGAAGGCTCTCCACAGCAGCGGCACTATCTGCATTTCACACACCTGTTGTAAGGAGATGGCTTCGGCTCACTTACCAAGTGACCGCACATAAACACTTACCTTGCGACTCATCAAGTCGCCTGTTGACCAGCGTGATGTCCGCATCCGCAACAACGAGTTGCCGCTTTAGTTCAGCAACTCCATCAGTCCGACTGGCCCCCGGACGACCCGCCACCTGCATCGGCACGGCGGGAATTTAAAAACCTGCGATTTTGATCCTTGGCACGCTGTCGATTTCGACAACCTACCGAGTCTCAGGGGCTACTATCTATACAGGGCGCATTATATATGCAAAACTGTTAAAAGGTGTGTCATTTTTACGTACCTCAAACCCCGCCAGCAAACTCCTGACGGCATTATGCAACCCGCCTTCGGCGGACGAAATCCTTTCAATCACCATGATCATCAATGCGTGGTGACCTTCTGAGATAGACGCCTTCTCAAGCAGATCCTTCAGCCATACACCAGTTGGCGCCGAACTATCCGGCTTTGCCAAACCAGGGGGCTCCCTCCGTGACGACACTTCAGGCTTGTCCGCCCTATCCGACGGCGCCCCGAACGGAGGCGTCTCGCTCTCCATCATCTCCGGACGAAGGTCCCCCGAAGACGAGCTCATTTGCGAAGGACGAAGATCCGAACTACAAGGTAAAAACTTTAGTTATCCTCAGAAGAACAAATAGGGATGTCCCTTATGATAAAACTCCTTTCTTTCTACTTACGGCTTGTTGGAGGGCTGATTCTTTAAGGGAGATTGTGCGGCCGGGGCCTCCCCGGACGCAGGACCCTCTGGCGAAGATTTCTTCCATCGTTTAGGGGCTTTTGCCCCCGGGTCCCCGGAGGCAGTCCCCTTCTCCCCTTGGAGGGAGGGATTCTCGATCCCCCTCTTTCAAGAGCCTCCTTAGGCGAGGCAGTAGCTTTCCTGCTTTCCCCTTCGCCTTCCTCTGGAGGCGCAACCTCAAGCATCCAAACCAGCACGGAATCCGGCGCGGTCTCGGGGAGGGGGGCCGGACACCATATCAATTTTGCTTCCGCTATCCACTCCTGTTTAGAAGGAAGTTGGTCATAAGGAGAATTATCGAAAGGCAAACAAACGGTATGTCCGGACTTGGAACTACTTACTTGAGAATCCGGGCGATTGCAGCTTAGGCCAGCATCATCGGTCAATTCCGGACGCACCTCTTGCGATCCGAAGAATAATTTGTACATCTCCAGGGGTGTCATACACATGAAGTGTTGAATAATCCGTGGGCCCTCCGGATTGCACTCCCATAGCCGGAGAGGGCGGCGTTTGCAGGGCGGGAGACGCCTAATCAGCATAACCTGCATTACCACCACCATATCAACCTCCCTCGTTTGGAGATCTCGAATCCGGCCCTGCAGTAGGGGAACGTCCTTTAACGGCCCCCAGTTGAGCCCTTGGTTAACCCACGACATCAACCGTCGTGGAGGTCCCGGGCAGAATAAGGGCGGCGACTTTTGTCTGCGGCCCCTCGGAACGGTAATATAGAACCACTCTTGCTGCCACAAGCCGAGCTCCTCTTGGAAGGAGCCAGCGGGCCACGGGGCATCAGCCCTCCTACTTATGGCTGCCCCGCTGCACTCTGCTTGACGCCCCCCGATCATCTTCGGAGCCACCTTGAAGGTCTTCAGCCACAGGCCGAAGTGAGGGGTGATGCGGAGGAAGGCTTCGCAGACGACAATAAATGCGGAAATATGGAGGATGGACTCCGGAGCCAAATCGTGGAATTCCAACCCATAGTAAAACATGAGCCCCCTCACAAAAGGATCCACCGGGAAGCCTAAACCCCGACGGAGGTGGGATACAAAAACGACATACTCGCCGGGCTCGGGGGTGGGGATGGCTTGCCCTTCGGCAGGCAACCTGTGTGAAATCTCATAAGTCAGGTACTTGGCCTCCCGTAGCTTTAACACGTCCTCCTCCGTGACGGAGGAGGGCATCCACCGGCCCTGGAGGTCAGAGCCGGACATCGTTGAAGGTCCGAAGCGCTCGAATCTGGAGCTCTAGGTGCTGGAACTTGGAGCGGGGAGAGGATTCGATGGAAGATTGAAGAAAAGAAACGAGCCTTGGTCCCGTTATAAAGAGGGAGAATACCAAGAGCCGTCTCCGTGACCGTTTGGGACTCGCCTTCGATAGAGGGGGCGTGGCGACGGGCGCGGTTGGGTTACCCACGTCCGTATTGATGAGAATCCTGGATTAAGGGGGAACACGATCTCTACTTCGACAAGACGTGCCAAGGAAACCGCTTCACTAAATGCGCTGAGGTGGTAGAGTAAAAAACGATTCAAGTAATGGCTTGGTAGTGGCATGACGTCATGCCACAAAAAACGTCAGCAGATTGAACTTGTGTATATATTATTCTCTCTATGGTGGAATGTGGAATTTATTTTGCAGAGCCGGACACTATCCTCGTGTTCACAATCTTCTATCATTCGGAGGAGGAACCCGCCTTGCAATGCCAAGCAATATACGCGCCGGACTTATCGTCATTGAAGCCTGGTTCAGGGGCTACTGAGGGAGTCCTGGATTAGGGGGTGTCCGGATAGCCGGACTACCATCATCAGCCGAACTATCATCGGCCGGACTATCATCATGGACCGGACTCCAAGACTATGAAGATACAAGATTGAAGACTTCGTCCCGTGTCCGGATGGGACTTTCCTTGGCGTGGAAGGCAAGCTTGGCGATACGGATACGTAGATCTCCTACCATTGTAACCGACTCTATGTAACCCTAGCCCTCTCCGGTGTCTATATAAACCGGATGGCTCTAGTCCGTAGGACACAACAACAACCCTTACAATCATACCATAGGCTAGCTTCTAGGGTTTAGCCTCCTTGATCTCGTGGTAGATCCACTCTTGTAAACATCCACAACATCAATATCAATCAAGCAGGACGTCGGGTTTTACCTCCATCAAGAGGGCCCGAACCTGGGTAAAACATCGTGTCCCTTGTCTCCTGTTACCATCCGCCTAGATGCACAGTTCGGGACCTCCTACCCGAGATCCGCCGGTTTTGACACCGACAATCACCAACTCAGGACCTGTTTGATTCGCAGGATTTTGAAAACGCAGGAATAGGACACGGCAATATTACAAGTTTCAAACTGATATTACAAATGTTAGGAGTAATGCTGCACCTACGAAGAGGGAATTACTAGGAAGTTTACGTAAGAACTTTCGTTACTTTAGGTGGATGTAGCATTATCGTACAAACTAAAATCCACCTCACTGACAAGTTACTAATGGGCAAATAAGTTTTCGAGTCTCTGGCCACTTGATGTTTCAAAAACAAATTCAGCTTCTGCGGAGACTTTGTCATTTAGTCTTAGACGCTTGCGGTGATCAGCACGCCATTCATTGTTGTGCCAGAGAACGCCAAACCTCATTACCTTGAGCACACTTGCCTCCAAAACAAAGAACCTGGCCAATTTAATCTTAGATGTGCTGCCTCGGTAGTCGATCTAGTCAATTTCTGTAAGATGGAGATCAAGGCATTCGATGAGATTGTTATAGTGCAGCACATTTTTCACTTTTGTGTCTTTTTTTATCTGCAAAAGAAGAGAACATATTAGAGCAGCTGGCTGCATAAGATTGCCATGTCATCAAGAGGTACCAATATCATTCGCTCATACGATAGGGTTGGATGGCTAGTGATATTTTTTCACTCTCTCTCTCTCTCTCTCTCTGTGTGTGTGTGTGTGTTTCCTCTCATTTAACTAGGAGCATGTGAAGAGCTTGGGCATTTGTTGCCTTCCATTATGTGGCCGATGCCATATTTCGCAAAAGTATGCACATAATACGCATCAATGTCAAATCAAAAGATTTTGGCACCGCTGTGCACACAGACCCACATGTATAAACAAATCAATCAAACAAACTACACCAGCCTCTCACTCTCCCAAACAAGTGTATTTTTATTGCCTCAGTCCTCTCTCTCTCCCACGTAGTGTTTTTTCATTGCGTGAGTTAATTTGGCACCAGAGCAAAGTATCCAGATTGGGGCACCAGGTGAGCAATGGAGGGGCATCGATGCCAAATGCATCACAAGTGAATTTGGCACATGTTTTGGCCTACATAGCCCACTTTTGTGCTCCCTCCGTCCCAAAATTCTTGTCTTAAATTTTTCTAAATATGGATGTCTCTAGTTACATTTTAGTATTAGATATATCCGTAGCTAAACAAATGTAAGACAAGAATTTTGGGACGGAGGGAATACTACCTCTTATTTAGTATAAAATTTTGACCATAGATTTACCTAAGAAAATGCCAATGCCACTAAAAATTACACCATTTGAAATTATGTTCAAATATTAATCCAACGATATAGTTCTTAGTGACATGCATTAACATTTTGTCAGTTAAATCTATGGTCAAATTTTGATACTACAAAATTGGAAGAGTAAACCAGGACGGAGGTAGTACTTGCTCTTAGGGTAACCATAGAGTTACTAGAGTAGTCTAAGTTACTTTCCACTATGATTAGCCTAGGCTACTATAGTAGTATAGCATAAAAATGATGCAGGTGATCACGTGAGAAAAAATACTAAAAACATTTCTTTTGGTGCAGTGCATAGATGCAGTTCTGAACACTACACTTGTCATCGTAATTTGGGAAAATTATGATAAAAGTTGAGCTACATTGTGATTACCGTTTACTTATAGGAAAGAAGTTTCACCTCGATGAGTAGCTTCTCCGTGCACGGAAAGCATGTAAGGAATCCAACAACTTGATCCAGATTGGGGCCGATAGATTTTAGTGCTAAGATCTTCACTTTGCGCATGGACTGGGTCAAGCTTGTGGGAATCATTTTCTGGAAGACTGTCATAAATACATCAAGAAGAAATTTAAAAATGTGAATTTCAAGAAGATGGAGAAGAAGATGAGTGATGTACCTGAACGATTACAGATCCAATAAAGAGTTCGAAGAATTTGGCAGACAAGTACACCAACGCTGTCAATTTCGGCGCGTCAATGACCCTGATTTTTGTTGGACCTTCTAGATCCGATACAAGCAATCTCTCAAGGAAAGGTGCATTCTCAATGACCATAACGTGGAACAGCTGGAGTGATCTCTTCCCAATTGATGTCTTGTTGCGGGGCCAGCAAGACACATAAATCCATCGGAGATTCGTCGAGGCGATTTGGAGGCTAATGAACCTGTGGATCTGCTCAAGACAAAGGTACTCGAGCGCCGTACAGCTGCGGAGCAGGTGATCCATAGCCTTCTTCGAGATGACAACGTCAAAGAGGTCGAGCTGCTTGAGTTGAGGGAGAAGAAGGGCGGGCGCGGCATTAATCTGGGGAAGATAGCAGGAGCTGAAGCTGGTGCGACGCAGCGTTGGCGTGAGGCGGAGCGCGGACGGTGGCAGGGAGCGACATCGTCCAGCTTCAAAGCTGAGCTCCTTCAGCTGATCTAGGGCGGGGGATAAGAACCACTCGTCAAACTTGGGTTGGACCTTGCAGTTGGTACTGAACATGCGGATGTCAAGGCGTCTGGCTGGCCCAGGGTGCGATGAAAGGATCTTGGAGACTGCGGCCATGCGTTTGCAATCCCCATCGCAGAGGCAGCTGTCGACGGTGAGGTTGAGGGGGACGCAGCACCACAGGGGGCGCCACCGACGGGAGAGCAGGGCGGTCTGCACGGCAGATTTGGTGGGGAGGAGGCCGATGATGACGAGCAGCATGTCGTCGGGAAGGCTGCTGATGAAGTCCAGGCTCGCCGGATGCAGTTTTGGCTCGAGCCGCCTCCGCTTGTTGGCTGCCTCGCCGTCCATCTCAACCGGCAGCGACGCTGGTGTACACGTGTGCTGGTGTGTGTTGTGTGCTGGGTGTGCGAGAGTGTGTCCTTCTGTGCATGCCGCCGCACAATGGTGAATTGTGCGCGAGTGCGTCCTTCGCGTGCAAGAAGTTTGTCCTCAATGCGCCCTCAATTTACTAGCGTGCGGGGTGCTACCCCGAGTGGTTTCAACTTTAATTCACCGCGTGTCAGATGGGCCTCTAGTTTACTTATTTTCACCCACTGCCACATGGGCTAGCACACCAAGATACAGAACACGAGCTAACAAGGCAGCATGTGGATTGGTTGACTGGTCAACTAAACAATATACGGAGCTATACGCTGACACAATGAGCGTATAATCCGTCGGTATAGAGAGTTCGAGTGAGAGGGGAGGCCCGTGAGAGATAGCAGAGAGAGAGAGAAAGAGCTACTCCCTCCATTTGATAATGTAGTTCCAACATTTTTTGAAGTCAGTTTTTTGAGACTTTGACCAAGTTTATAAAGAAATTACTTATATCTACAATACCAAAGATAAATGATAGTATGAAGTAAGTACATGTTGTGATGAATCTAATGATCGTTCCAGATGTAAATGTTTTTCTCCACATATACGTGGTCAAACTTTTCTGAGGTTTAACTTTTCAAAACATCCATATGCTTATGGACGTGATAGAGTCCCTAACGAGAGAGAGAGGGAGAGAGAGAGAGAGTGAAAAAAGTGTGTGTGCGTGTGTGAAAGAGACATGGACAACACACGATAAAAGTAGAGAAAAAGCGTGCGTGTCTTATGCAAACATATCACACATGCATCTTCGACAACAGAGGCAAGGTGAGGAGATAGTGTGTGGTTGTTTGGAACCGAGAGAGCAAGACCCCTAGCACGTGGCCAAGAGTGGTCTGACAAACAAGGGAGAGAGGTCGAGAGAGACGTACGGAGAAAATGCAGACATGGGGAGGAGAGAGTGTATGTTTGTCATAGAGAGATCCCCTGGAGATCGTGATGGGACTGCATGGGTGGGAGATCGAGTGACAAGGTGTGTGCGCGATAGAATATGCCCCGAGAGATATCGAGATAGACGTATGGAAGGAAGGAGACAATACGTGTGTTCCTAATGGCTAGTAAGAGATAATCGTACTTAGGAGGGGGGAGTGCTTGCGCCTATGGCCCTGTTTGGATACTCTAACTCAGTTAGAGGTTAGAGTTAGATTCTAACCCTGAACTAATCCTGAACTAACTCTATGTAAAGAGGTGTTTGGATGGCAAGGTTGGATGGAGCGCGGATACGGCGAGGCACCTTCACGGGCGGTGCGAGAGGGAGGGAGGGAGAGGACGAGAAGCTTCGAGGAAGTGGGGAGGGATCTACTGCGGGGAGAGCGAGAGAAAAAAGTGTTTATTAGTGGTCCTGAGAAGAACTAACCCAAATAAGCACCTCTTGGATGGGTTAGATTCATCTAACCCAAACTAACCCTCATGTTTGGATCTTTTTGGGTTAGTTGACTCCAAACTAACCCAAACTAACTCTAACCCATGGATCCAAACAGAGCCTATGATGGAGTGAGGGATTATGGTACTTAGGGGGGGTGCGTGTCACATGGAGAGAGAACAAGGGCGGAGAGTGTTGGATGGGTCTATATGTATAGTGCGAGCGAGACATGTGTATGCATGTGTGAACCAGGGAGATATAAGGCCAGTTTGGCTTGCGTCCTGAGCATCTTTTGCATGGCCTTGGGTTGTGGCTGGATTTCATGCACGCTTGTTTGGTTGCTACCCTGTGAAAAAGAAAGCCCGTCTGGGTTGGGTTCCCTTGCACTTTAATTAGCCTGGCTGAACTCCAGACACTGCAAGTGGCCTGGCCCAAGCGACCGATTCGAACGCCTGTCCATGCCTGGTCGTGCGGCCACAAGGCTAATAGCAACATGGATGGATATTAGCATTAAATAATTGATGCATGGATTGATTGATGGGACATTGATGCTTTGCCTGGCCCAGTCATGAACTAAACGCTTCAGCGCCACACAAGCCTGGCCAGGCAGAAATATTTTACATCTCACGTCCACACAAGGCAGTACCGGCCATCAAGGCATGAGTGTCAGGTCACGAACCAAACTGACCAATAAACTTTGAGAGATATTGAGGAGCCCCGATAAGGCTGAGTGGTGCGTCAGATAGCTGAGAGGGGGGAAGAGATGTTCCATCCCTTGATAATGCAGTGCATGTAAATTTTTTAGAAGTCAAACTTTGGAAACTTTGATCAGGTTTACGCAAATGTTATTTATATCTACAATACCAAAGATGCATCATAAAAAACTATATCTCATGGTGAATCTAATGGTATATGTTTGCCGTACTAGATGTAATTCTTTTTCTCCACGTACATGGTCAAACTTTGTGATGTTTGACTTTTCAATAAATCTATATGCTATGGACGGAGGAGAGTGCCTCAGACGAGACAGATCAAGTGCGTGTGAAGGAGAATGAGTAAGTGTGCAAAAAGAGTATGTTTGTGAAAGAGAAAGTGACAACAAACGATAAATTAGAGAGAGTGTGTGTTTTTTGTTTCTTATGCAAACATATCACGCATGCATCTCCGAGATGGAAAAGCAAGGCGAGGAGATACATGAAGATAGCTAGTGTGTGATTGTTTGCAACGGAGAGAGACACCCCTGTAGCACATGTCCAATAGAGGTCTAGCCAACAAGGAAAAAAGGTCGAGAGGGACAAATGGATGGCATGGACGCATTGGGAGGGAGAGAGGGTGTGTTTGTGATAGAGAGATCCCCTCGAGATCGTGAGGGGACTATATGGGTGGGAGATCGAGGGAGTGCGTGCGCGATGGAAAGATGCCCCGAGAGAAATCGAGATAGACCATGCACATGTTTGTGATGGAGACTAAGATTAGCTAGTCATATACATATAGGGGGGACTGCGTGTGCCTCCAATTGAGTGAGAGACCATCATACTTGGCTAGCTGGGCATGAGATTGTGTGTGTGTGTGTGCGTGTGAGATGGAGAGAGAATGAGGGAGAGAGATAGAGTTTTAGATGGGCCTATCGAGTGTGAGTGAGATATGCATGTGTATGTGTGACCCAGGTGGATGGAGAGTTTGAGATAGGGGGGAAGAGCTCCGAGACGACATAGTGGTGCGTGAGAGAGTTACAGGCAAAGAGCCAAGGAATTTGTGTGCGTACAATGAGTGCACCCAAGATATCTAGCTTGGACTAGCTAGAGTATCATACATAGTGTGCGAGAGAGACCTATAGATGGTGTATATATGCATGTGAACTAGAAAGACTCCCCCCCACACACAAAGAGAGAGAGAGAGAGAGAGAGAGAGAGATGGAGAGAAAGGGAGAGGGACCAACAAGGTTTTTGTGTCGGATGCGTGCAACATAATTGAAGATTGTCGGTGAGAGAGAGAGAGAGAGAGAGAACAAGAGTCTGGGAGAGGGGGAGGTCGCGTTTTATGCATCAAAGACTGATATAAACCATGTTTCGATATAAAATTGCATTCAAATATTTAAATTGGAGAACATGTTGTCTGCGATCCACACATGAACGGATATATGCGTATATCAAACAAGTTCATTAATTTGACTTTCAACATGTTCATGGAGTACTATAATACTGTACAACACGCTACTCGATTGAGGTGTTCAATTTTGGATTTAGTTCACTATTTTGACCTACTGAACGAGCTATTTCATTGAATCGAGATATTTCATTTTGGGTTTGATTCGCGTTTTTGAGTGGGTCAACTATTTTTCATATAGTAAATCGCTAGCAACAAGCATGTAAAAACACATTACTCCCGAGCATCATCTCTCCATCTAAAAAAGAAGTGGCAAGCTAATATTTCAAAATTTGATTCGAATCGACTTGGTAAGGTAGACGTGGATGCTCATTCTCCAAAAATTTGAACGAACTGTTAAACATCCTCTCTGCTCGGTGGAATTCGCCCGAGCAAATAAATGGGAGACGCGAAATTACCGTCCTATGTGGGACACATATCAATTGGCCCATTGTACATCGAGGGTAGGTTCGTAACATCATCCAAGCGCGCCTTCTCCTCGGCCGAAATGACATGTGTCGCATAATTCATAAACCATGGTCGGCAAAACACGCTCTCCTTGCCCGAAATAGGTCACGCCCACTATTTCAAAACATGCTCTCCTCGCCCAAAATCGCTCGCGCCCACTATAGTTCAATACATGCCCTCCTCGCCCGAAATCGCTCCCGCCCACTATTTGGGGAGAAGCACAGTTACTCTACTATCCTCGACCCTCAGTACACAAACCCAAGCCGAGAAGCCTATAGGCAAGGGTAGAACTGTAACTCCCCCTCACATTTTAGACAAATGCGTCTGT